>NC_025994.2:73108213-73235427 GCF_000442705.2 Elaeis guineensis
AAAATACCCATTCGGGGTTTTCTAAAAAATGCTCATCCCTCTTTTCTTATTTTCTCCTCTTTTCTATCACTCTTTTTTCTCCCATGTTTTAGACCTTCTCCCCCTTTTCCTAACCCATTCCTCCATCTAGATCCATCTTCTTCTCTAATTATTTATTTCCTTCTTTCTTCCAAAAACTCCAATCTCATTCCTCAGTTCATCTCCAACCAAGATCCGATGACATTTCCTTTCACGAATCTCTCCCACTCCATGAATCTAAAGACATTAACCCTGGTTCTTGCTCACCACTGATTCTTCCTCGATTCTTCCCTACCACTCCATGGATTTGAAGATATTTTTTCTCACCACTCCTTTCTCCCTTTAACATTCCTCTTCAGCCCATCAAAGTTCACTCCAACCACCACTCCGACCATTCCACCACCTCGAACATAAAAAAAGGGGGAACAAGAAACCCTAACCCTATTTGCCAAGGTGGCATTTTTTCTCCTTTTCCATCTTATTTCTCCTCTTTCTTACCTCCTTTTCGATTTTCAACACCTAGATAACCCACATAGATAATCCTTTTCATTGCTTAAGAAAAAATTTAATTTCAAGTAATTAAAATAAATCTATCCTTATAAATGACAAAATCACAAAATCAATGCCTAGATAATCTGCATAGATAACCCGCGCTGCACTGTAGGGTTGGATTATATATATATATATATTATTAATCAATTTCATTATTAACCTTTTTTTGTTGGGCTAAAATATATTCTTGAAAAATGGTGACTTTTATGGAAAAATTTTTTTTTTTTCTTATCTTCTCTATTTCTTTTCCCCTCATCTTCTAGACCCTTCTCTTCTTCTCTAAATCTGTCCTCTCTCTCCACCAAAATCAAACCGATCCCCTCCCCTCCTCCTCCAAACCCCACTCCAAACACCTCCTTGCTCCATCACATCCCTCTACTAACCCCATCCTCTCCATCCAAACCATTTTCTTCCTCCGCCAACATCCATCTCTTCTCCTCCTCTCTCTCTCTCTCTTCCAAGGAAGTCTAATCTCTCTTCTCATTCTTCTTCAACCAAGATCCAGCAACATAACCTTCAATGGCTTTCTCCAACTTTATGCATCCGAAGAGACCAACCCTAATTGCACCCTCTTCTCCATCTTGATATCCTCTAGGATTCTTCTTCAACCTACCAAAATTTAATCCAGTTTTCTCTAATTTTTTCTTTTGATGGCTATTTCAAACATGCTATCATATACGTATTTTATTGGTTTCATGGATGTGCTCAGCTTCAGAAGCGGAAACATCCCAACATATCGGCAACTCCATATGAGCACAACCACCACTCCTGCGTCTATCAGCTATCTCCTAGGCAAATCTCTTTCTTATTTTCTTCACGCTTCGACTCTCTGATAATGTTATCCGAGCATGACCACCCCACTTCCCTAGCCGAGCCATCACCAGACCTTCTTTCCGATGACGACCATCTATCTCCCCCCCCAAACCTAACTACCACATCCTCCATAGCCGAGCGACTGGTCCAACCCAAAGCCCATCATAAAGAATAAGACCTAGGCATGGGCTGAGATCTGGCCCATACTTACCTAGAAAATTCATGCTCAGTTATCTCTAGTCCGACCTTGGGCCTCACTCCAAGCCTCGGCCCAAGTGTTGGCCCAAGCTCGACCCAAGCTTCAGTCTAAGCCTCAACCTTGAGCCCAGGCCTCGACCCTACATTTTTTTTCAAACTAAAATATTGGATTGAGGCCCGATCCATGTTTACCTTGCCCTGAACCATATGGATCCAACTACAACCCATTTTATCCTGTCTTTTTTTTTTCATGCTCACCTGCATCCGGTATATGCCACCTGTCTGATCCATCTTCGCACTATTTATTGAGCCTACACTGAGCCCAAGCCTTAGTCCATGCTCCAACTATAATTCTAGGCCTCGATCCTAAATCTCATTTTTTTAGATAGAAGTTTTGGACCGAAGCACGATTCATGTTTGCTTTCCCTAGTCCATACAAATCCAGCTACTGCCTGTGTTTAACCCTTTTTTTTATACACCATGAGTTCTATTACATCTCTTTTTATTTTCTGACTCATATTGCGATGCATTCTCTCCTCTCTCCCTTCTTCTTAGGCCTCCTCTTTTTGCTCTCACCCTAATATATTCAATTCTCTCTACCCTCCATCTCACAATACATTGGGAAGTGATGTCTGCTATCCCACCGGCAGCAACACCCCAACCAAACAATCCTCACCTCATTCTCTCTCCCAACCTCTTCTTCTATCCTTTTTCAAATATTGCAACAATGGTTGATGATAGCTGCCATCCATTAGCAGCAACACACCAATGTTCTAATGACCAGGAAAAAAATAATAGGGAATGAAAATATACTAGCAACGCTTAAGTAAATCTCTTGCTGCTCAGATAATGTGGAATGGGAAAGAAAATGCTACAAAGTCCTTATAGCAACCTCTCGTTAGTTCCTTTGATGGATGCCTAAATAGGATAGGGATAAAATAAATCAATATAAAAACTCATCTTAATTGTAGATCAAAATGAAGCCTGATCGATGGCACAATCGAGCAAGTTTTATAAATGGCTCGACCATGTTGAAATGATTATGAGAATAGGCTGCCAGGCCTCCTCTTTAACCTTCGGTGCATGCCTGTTGCTTATCCGTTCCTATTCTCTCGAACCATCCCCTCCACCATGGTATCCCAACTTTCATTTTCTTCCAATGTGGTATAGTAATGCTACATGAGCATGAAATATAGCAGGCTTAGCTTACTTTTCTAAAAGCCATCTTAAATTCAATGGTAACAGGCATTGATTAGCATTATATTTTTTTTGCTGACTATTCTATAGCACCTCATTTTTCAATTTTTTTTTAAATATTCTTTGGTTGAGTGTTCCATAGGTATTCTGGCATATTGGTTGATGATGGCTGCAATCCACTGATAGTAATACCTCAATACTTTGATGAGCAGCACGTGGTAGCATTCGTGCCTCATTTTATATTCTCTTTTATTTTGATATTTTTTGACTTGACTATTCGATAACATATCGCTGAAAAGCAGTAGAGTACCGCATGGTTATGGACTCAACCTATTAGTGGATTAAATCTATGCGGCACCCTGATGTCACCTCCATAAAAGAGCCAGCCAATGTGCACCAAGGCAAAACACACAAAAGATACGAGAGAAGGCAAGACAACACACTCAAAATATGGAACCGTAAAAATAATACTTTCATTAATGAAATTGAAGGATTACAAGTCTTTGCAACTGCTGCTCAGGCTACAATTAGGGGGCTCAAGAGGCAAGGGAGGTAATAATGGACACCGTAAGAATCCACAAAAAAATCAACCTACTAATTGTTCTTACCCATCCTCCTGATACTATACAAGTAGGGTATCCATCCAAATCCCATCCTAAGCATTCCAAAGTATCGAGTAGCATTACATTTTCATAGCCCACCATTAGAAGCCTTGACATAAAGAAAACACCCCAAAATCCATCCAAAATAAGGAAAAATAGTTCGACGGCGGTTGCTTATGCTGTCTAGTTACAAATATGTACAAGATTGTGTCAGAGGCCATTGCCAAGAAAAATACTAGAAAAAATAACCTTGATGGATTCTCCCACTTGATCAGGTCAACATTCTCATCGATGTACTCCTTTTGTATGCTTCGACCTGATCCTCTTTGTGTCATAGTGTCTTCTAATTCTCAACTTGCTTCTGACTCAGAAAGTCCTTTCCACTTCATCAAGTACTGGATCCTTTCTACACCATTGGGTAGAACTTGGACTCTATCCATCAGGATGTTGTCAACCCATCTCTCCAGTAAGGTAGAAGTAGAGGTTGGACATGTTGACATGTTTCTCGTGGGATCTACTTGATCGTCATAGTACAATTTGAGGCAACTTCCATAGAATAGTGGATGTATCTTGAGCCACGCAGGAAGTTGCACCTAGTAGGATACATTTCCTACCCTCCCAAGGATGGAAAATGGACCCTCATATTCATGAACTAGTCCTTTATGCACTTTGTGAAAGAGTTGGGTTGGTTGGAGCTTGACCTGCACTATGTCGCCTACTTGAAGTCCAAGGGTCTCTTTCCTTTGTCAGTCCACTTCTTCATTTTTTTTAGCAACCTTCTCAAGATATGCCTATGCATTCTCAGTATTGATAGTGCCACTCTTTGGCCAAATGGTATGTAAATGGGCTGTTCTCCATATACCCCACAACCACTATATGTGAAGTGGATGGTTGCTACCCGATGATAATCTTGAAGGGGCTCTTGCCCGATGCAAAACTCCATTGTAGATTGTAAGAGAATTAGGTTATGTCGAGTAGCTTCACCCAATCCTTTTGGTTGGCACTCATGAAGTGCTATAAGTATTGCTCGAGAAGAGCATTTGTTCTTTCAATCTGGCCATCAGTCTAGGGTTGAAGGCTGGTAGAGAAGTATAGTTTGGAACCAAGAAGCTTGAAGAACCTGGTCCAAAATCATTTCAAGAACCTAGAATTTCTATCGTTGACAATGTTTTGAGGGATGCCCTAATACTTTACCACATGCTTCAAGAATAATCGAGCTGCCTCCTCCATTGAGCAATGCAGGGGTGCTGGAATAAAGATGCCATACTTGGAGAATTGATCCACCACCACAAGGATCGACTCATACCATTCTAGCATAAGCAAGGGTTCAAGAAGGCCACCAGGCTCGCTCTACTCTATCTTATCCTATTGATAAATGAGACATGTCTAGATATATTCTTCCACATCATCCCCTATCTTTGGCCAATAGTATGCTTGCTTCAAAAGGGCAAGGGTTCAGTGCATTCATGGATGGTCGGCCAAAAGAGTGTCATGACATTCTTACATGAGTTCTCTTTTAAGTTTGCCTACTCATGGAATATACTCCTGATGCTCTAGTATTAAAATGAGTCCATCCTCAGGCCAAAATCATCGTGCCTTCCTTGTTCAATGAGTTGCTTCAGGATAAAAGCTACAGGATCCTTCAGTAGCCATTATTGAATTTTTGGTAGAAGGGTCGTTTGCACTTGGCTAACTCAACTTTGCTCCCCCACCTTCAAAGCAATGAGTTTGGCCTTGCGGCTTAAGGCATCGGCCACCTGATTTATACACTCTGGCTTATACTCTAGGATCATATCAAATTCTACTAGAAAGTCCTACTAGCAAGCTTGTTTGGGAGATAGCTTCATCTATGTTTGAAAGTAGTTGAGGGCTACATTATCTGTTTAAACAATAAATCATGACCTAAGAAGATAGTGCCTCCACACTCTTATGTAGTGGACCACCACCATCATCTCCTTCTTATGAAGGGTGTATTGCCTCTTCTTGTCATTTAGCTGCCGACTTTCAAAAGCCATCAGATGGCCCTCTTGAACTAGGACCCCTCCAATGGCATAGTTTGAGGCATCGGTGTGGACTTCAAATGGCAACATGTGATATGGTAGCCATAGTACAGGCTCCTCCATCACTACAGCTTTAAGTCCTCAAAAGCTTCTTAACACCTTAAGGACCAATCCCACAATCAGTCTTTCCATAATAGCCCTATTAGTGGTGCAACTCGATGGGGGTAATCCGTAGTAAATCATCTATAGTAGTTGACAAGCTCCAAGAAAGATCGTAGCTCCATCACGTTGCAGGGGTTTGCCACTCCTAAATGGCACGAACCTTCTCTTTGTCCATATGGATCATACCACCCCCGACATATGGCCCAAAAATAGAATTTCTTCTTGGGCAAAGTAGTATTCTCCTTCTTCACATAGAGGGATTTCTCCTGTGGAATTCTAAGGACGGTCCGTAAGTGTTTCACTTATTCTTCTAGTGTCCGACTATATACAATGATGTTATCTAGCTATACCACCATGAACTTGTCTAGATAGTCATAGAATAACTAGTTCATTAATATGCAAAATGTGGCTGGGACAGTGGTTAATCTGAAGGACATCATCAGAAATTCAAATACACTATACCTCGTCACACAAATAGTCTTGCCTTCATCTCCTTCCACAATCTAGATTTGCCAATATCCAGATCAAAGATCCAGCTTGAAGAAATATCCTGCCCCACCAAGCTGATCGAATAGGTCCGCAATTAGGAGATTAGATACTTGTTCTTCACAGTCACCTTGTTCAGGACTGGATAATCGACATATAATCGAAGGCTCCCATCTTTCTTCTTTTGAAAGAAAATTAAGGTTCCAAAAGGAGCTTTTGAGCTATGGATGAGCCCTCCCTTTAGCAGCTCATCAAGTTGTCTCTAGAGTTCTGTGAGCTCTGTTGGGGCCATGCAATAGGGTGGACGAGCAAGGCTTTTTGCCCTGGGCTCTAGCTTGATCTTGTGGTCCACCACCCATCTGGACGGTAAAGTCTTAGGCAACTTAGGAGGTACCACATCCTTAAACTCCTGCAAGACTTTCAACACCTCAAGAAGGAAGGGACTCATGTCCTTTAGTTCCATTTCTAGCTTCAAGGCAGCCACACAGGTTAGTTCACCCCTCCTTATTTTCTTCTTTAGTTGAAGAGAAAAGATTTCATACATCTCTTCTTAAGTTTGCTGAGCAATAGGGATAACATAGGGAGACTTATCTCCCATCATGCACAAGACATCTAGAAATGGCATGGGCACCACCCTGGCAGCCTGAAAAATATCTTTGCCTAGGATAACTTGGAAGTCATCCAATGGTATGACCATGAAATTGGCCTTCCCACTTCAAGTTTCCACTTAGATAGGTACATCTCTTGCAAGCCCAGCAATGGCATGCTTCTAAGTTCACTACTTTCATCCTGCTGGAGTCCTTTTCCAACTTCAACCCAAGGTGGATAGCTTTGAAGGATGTTGCACATCTGAGAACATGCATGCAACAAAATTTGAAGCGCAGCAAAAGAACTTCAGATCTAGATTAAATCTTTTAATCTACATAACTTGCATTAATAGATCTAATCTATAAGCTAACAGGATCGATCATAGGCATTTTAAGATGCTGAAAGTAAATCATATTTAAATAAAAATTCTTTCACCTTTACACGGGAAGCAGAATGCCGCAGCTGATGATCGTGGTATACTTCGAGGTCCTCAATTAGTTGCATGCATATTCGATCTCTACAGATGTCCACACGAAGTCCTCGAATCCGATCGAAAGCTCCTGACTTCACTGGGATGCTAGCTCTCTTGCAGAAGTCATCTCCTGATGGTTGATGAAGAACTTTTATTCTTCCTTCTTTTCACAGACTCTCTACGAAGGAGGCTGATAGTATAGAGGATGATAAAGAGAGATTTCTTTCTCTTTTCTCTAAAAGGCACGCTTAAGGAGAAACAAAGAAAATCCTAAGAGAAGAACCATTCTTCTCTTTTCCTTCTTTTTTCTCACGCCCTAAAGGAACTTGCCCTTACCAAACTCACACCCAAGAGGAGATGCCTCTCCTCTATTTCACGCACAAAACAGAATTCCCATGGTGAAAATCTGATTTTCATCTTATTCCATGCACAAAATAACTCCCTTTTTAATCTTGGCGTCCAAGAGGTTGGATGAGGTCAAATCTCATCCAAATAAGAACTTAAGTTCAAATCAAATTTCAAACTTTTCTTATCTTCCTTTGGCATTATGAAAAGAGGACGTTATCTGCCTTTGGCGTGCGAAATCTCATGCAAAAATAAAAGGCACATGAAGAGGTGGGGCATAGCAATATGGGACGGGCTTTATGATGGGGCGCTAGGAAGAGAGAGTCCCAGTAGATTGGGACTCCTTTTGGTGCTTAATTAATTACTAACCAATTTAGAAATTGATTACACCCAAGGAAGAAAATATTCATAATCCAATTAGAAACCCAATCTCCTCAATAAGATCCTAATCTAATCAGAAAATTAGTCGAACCCCATTCCTAATCAAATCAAAAATTAGTCTTCTTTGCAATTAGATAATCTCATAACTCAATCAGGTTTGATCTAATCAAATTTAAACCAAGTCAAATTGAATCCAATTAAATTAAACTTGATCCTAGTTTTATTGTTTAATCAAATTGAGTCAATTAGCAATTCAATTGCTAATTAATCTTCTTACAACTCACTAACTTTTAGTGAATTGCTTTATTACAACTCTTGCACTGGATTAATCATCAATCATATTGATGATTAGATCCAATAGCGATCCATAATCGCTAATTAACCATCTGATCAGATAAAGATCTTTTTTGTGTGTGATCCCATAGTTTCTATTATGTCTGGTAGTGAGATATATTGTGATCTTCATCATAATTTTATCGAAACTTCTTTCGATGGATTGGAACAATTCTAACTCTATCCATCAAGGATCATCGATCATCAAGATGATGCTCGATGAGACTCACAATCTATCAGTGACATCTAGCAGTATGTAGTGATAATCCAGCAGAATAAAATATTGAACCTCTAGGTGCAGTTATCGCATAATTCGATTCTTCTGTTGTGAGTTCTGATAAGATGCAAGTCAAGGATAACTTGTCAAATCTGTTCATCTGTCATATATCAGATTCAATTGACTCAAATCCATATGAAATCTTAAGAAAATTTATTTCCATCATTCACCTACTATGACCATGGATTTTAGAATTCAATCTCATGAACTGCATAGGACCTCTCCCTATTTATCAGGATCGACAGATCTCATTTTGATACACACCATATTCCTACAATGGACCTACTGTAGCCAACATATACTGTAAGATTTTGAATGGCTAGATAACCAAGTGATTGTACAGTCAAATTATAATAATCATACTGTGAACAGCTGAGACACCGCAGGTTAAAGAACTATCTATACAACTGTAATATCGAGTAAGTCACTGATGAGTGGGTAGCCATCCAAATGACTTCTTGTGCTAGTCATGCTCAGTACTCTGATCTCTATCAAGCATCTGCACTCTTGCTCTAGTATCCCCACACTGTCGACTTGAGACTCGTCTACCTACGAAAGGAAGCAATCCATGCATCGATCTATTCGAATCAATCATCATCCTCATGACGATCCATCGATTGGGAGTATTTAAAAATTAACCACTAATGACACGTACCTCAAATTCTTAACTCTTGAGAA
This sequence comes from Elaeis guineensis, assembly GCF_000442705.2. Taxonomy (NCBI): domain Eukaryota; kingdom Viridiplantae; phylum Streptophyta; class Magnoliopsida; order Arecales; family Arecaceae; genus Elaeis; species Elaeis guineensis. The sequence continues at coordinate 73,117,316 of NC_025994.2, forward strand.
TACATGTCATCATCCGTTAATTCCTCAAATGACTCATGGGTACAATTTAAACACAACATGAGTGAAAAATAATTCAAAGTTATTTATTTTAAAATTTTAATTATAAAATTATGCTCCTAGAATGTATATATGTGCCAATCAATCTGGCTTCTAGGGCATACATCTAACAAGCTTCACGATCAGTAATAAAGTTATGGATTGGCCCCATAACCACAGTCACTTGAGTCGCATAACCATTGAGCTCCACTTACACATATATGAGCTCATTGGTCTGTTGGTCGGATTGCTGATGAGTTTGGTGTGGCTTCGGCTACTGTTGTTGGTGTGGATTCGATGGTGTTGCTGCTTTAATGCTGCTCTGCTTCGGCCACTGCTGTTGTGGCTTCAGTTGCTGTGTTGCTTTGGCTATTGCTTGGATGGCTTGGACTGCTCCCCCACTTGATCCATGATGGCATTTAGCAACCTAAGGGCACCCATGCGAGGGCTTTCAACCTGCTCCTCCTCATGTTAGGATATGCAGAGGTTTCATGCATGCATTTCAAAAATTTTGCAGTGGAAGAATATTAGATTAAACTATTTAATCTACAAATGCATGCATAAGATCTAATTTTAAAACTCTTACAAATAGATTTATACATAAAAATCTAAATTTAAAATAACAAATATGTGAACCAAAAATCAGCATTTAGTAATAGATCTAATCTACTACTATCGGGGTTCTGAACCCAATACCTGAGCATGGGTAGTCGAGCTCCATGATCGAGAATGTGAATCTGAAAGTCTTCTCTGGTTGCTTGCAGCCGCATAAGCATCCGACCTTTACGGATGGTCTACATGAAGCCCTCAAACCGATCAACCCTCCGTGGGAGTACTAGCTCGCACCGTCGGCTTCTGATGGTGGATCTGATTTAATCTTTTTCTTCGATCGTCTCAGACCTTTTCAATGTCGAAGATGGATCAGAGGAGGATGCTAGATGGTGGAGGAAAAATAGATGAAGACACTTTTCTCTTTGATTTTTCCTTACTCAAAAACTCTAGAATAGTTCTAGGTCTCTCACCTGAGAGGAGATAGATCTCCTCCTTTGTTCACGCCAAAGAAGATAGAAGCCCATCCAAACCTCACACCCAAAAAAAGATATTCGACCCCTCTTTCCCTCTGGTATCTCATGGTAAAAATTAAAGAGTGGTTGGCGCACAAAAATATAGACTTTTTTATGGTTATCACACAAATGGAATTAGATAAGATAAGAGCTGGAGTTTGTTGTAATTCAAATTATTTTGAATTTTAATTTAACTCCAACTTTTTTTTTCACCCTTATCTAACTTAAAGAGGGACCTACCAGAGAATTTTAGACATGAAAAACAATCAAGAACACTTCCTTTTGGTCGCACATAATAGGCACCTTCATAAGGAGCAAACGTGTGGAAGGATAGGGATAGGATTTTAAGTTTAAATTCAAACCTTTTGAATTCAATTTAAAACCAACCAAATCCTATCCCTAATGGATGGTAAAAGAAGGGTTTTGGCATGGATTATTCAATGCACAAACTAATTTGTGGATGAAAGAAGGGGTGGAGGGAAAGGAAGGCACAAGGGAGAGAGTTTCATTCATCTGGGACTCTAGGGTTTAGCCAATTGGGTTTCTATCAAATCCAATCCAATTAAATCCAAATAAAACATGATGAACCCAATCTAATTAGGCTCCCATAATCTCAATTAAATCTGATCAAATTAGTGAATTAATTGAGCCATAGATCCAATCAAATCAGGATCATTTTTTTCTTACCAATTAGGTCATCTCATAACCTAATCAGATCTGATCTGATTGAATCCAATTCAATCAGACTTGATCCAAACTTTAATGCTCAATCAAATTGAGTTAATTAGTGATTTAATTATTAATTAATCCTTCATTAATGATAGAATCTCAATCCAGTGAGACTCTTCATCAGAATCTCCGTCTAGTGGGACTCTTCACCAAAGTCCCAGTCCAGTGAGACTCTTCAGATTAGCCATCTGATTGGAGAAAAATTTTTAATGTGTGTGACCCCATAGGTTCAAACCTAAGTCGATAGTACAGGAACAAATTTTTGTACCAATCAGAGTAACCATTTAGCAATGGTATCTGACGTTCGGATAGATCGAATGTATCAAAGCAACACTCAAGAACCTACTTGGATATAGTTACCATATAATTCATCTCTTTGACCCTTGATATTAGGATGACATAGAGTTTAAACTGCCAACTCTTAATAGTACATCCATTATGTGTCTCAACCTAATAAATCCTATGACTCCTTACAAGGACTGCCCTGATCAAGATCTTACTAAATTGAAACACAAAGCATTCTCTCCAATCTTTTGGAGTGGTCAATTCTATCTTGACTCACGCACCGACTTCATAAGTACTTGACTGTGTCCAGAAACTTTCAGATCCAGAATTAAAAATTTAGGTAGTTTGGCACCAAAGTATAGTGAGTTTCTTGCAAGTGACCGTGGTGAACTTAGATCGAAGAGACACTTATACCCATATCCCTTCAGAGTGACTCTTGACAGTAGAGTACTCCGAAGTTGATCACGTTCAGTGAAGTATACTCTTACATTTCACCTGCATGCCATACCCGCATCTCCATACTCCTTCATTAGAAGGACAACCAACTTATATAGTACACAATGACCTACACTTGATATATCTATCATCTTAGTAATAACATATCATTTGGTCGCGAACTCATTTAAGGACTATACGATAAATTCTTTTTTATTGATTTAAAATAGTCCTAAGGAGTTTCATCATAACACAGAAGTTCGATATAAAAGATGTACAAGCTTATGATGAAAATTATCAAATAAATATTTTATTAATTAATTCATATACATTTACATCAATTAGCACAACTATCAACAGACTGACGATTGGCTTTAGAATATATTTTTCAATAACTTTCACTTGTACTAAAGTCAATCAGTATAGTATCGCATACCCATCTTCATTTTATGATCTTTGAACTCCTTTACCACAAGGATTTTAGTGAATGGGTTAGTTAGGTTCTTCTTTCTGTTGATCTTCTCAAGATCGACATCATCTCGATCCATGATTTTTCAGACAAGATGGTAGCGATGCAGAATATGCTTCATCCGTTGATGTGCCTTCGGCTCCTTTATCTGAGCTATGGCTCCAGTACTATCGCAATAAAGTAGAACTGGACCATCGATGGAGGGTGCTACTTCAAGCTCGGTAATAAACTTTCTCAGCTATACAGCTTCTTTTGCAGTATCAGATACCACGATATACTCTGCTTCGCATACTGAGTCGGCCACAGTGCACTGCTTAAAAATTTTTCAGCTGACAGCTCCACCATTTAGGGTAAAGATATATCCCGACATACTTTTGCTATTGTCACGATCTAACTGAAAACTGAAATCAGTGTATCTCACAAGTTTCAAGTCAGATTCTCCATAAACGAGCCACTGGTCCTTAATATTTTTCAAATACTTAAGGATGGTTTTTGTAACCTTCCAATAGTTCTCATCCGGATCTGATTGGTATCTGCTCACTACTCTTAGTGAGTATGCCACATCCGATCTTGTATGTGTCATGGCGTACATTATAGAACATACTATCGAGGCATATGAGATTCTACTCATACGCTCTCTCTTTTGAGGGATTGTCGGACAATCTTTCTTTGAGAAAAAAATTTCATGGCCTATCGGAAGATAGTCTTTCTTGAAATTCTTCATGGTGAATCATTTCAGCGTGGTATCTATATACGTTGATTGAGAGAATTTGAGCAATCTCTTAGATCTATCCCTATTGATCTTCATCCCTAGGATGTAGGCTGCTTCTCCCAGATTTTTCATGAAAAACTATGACGACAGCCACACTTTTATTCATTATAATGCAGGGACATCATTTTTGATTAAGAAAATATATCCACATATAAAATAAGAAATACGATTACTGAACCATTAGTCCACTTATATATGTAGGGTTTCTCTTCATTTTTAACGAAGCCATACGTTCTAATCACTTTGTCAAAACATATATTCCAACTTTTGGATGCTTGCTTCAATCCATAAATGGATCTTTGAAGCTTACACATCTTGGACTCATTTGTGGATGTGAACCTTTTAGGTTGTATCATATACACCTCTTCGTTCAGCTCTCTATTTAGGAAAGCTGTCTTCATATCCATTTGTCAGACTTCATAGTCCAGATATGCTGCTATCGCAAGCATGATCCGAATGGACTTTAGCATTATCACAGGAGAAAATATCTCATCATAGTCAATACTATAACATTGACGATACTCCTTGGCAACCAGACGAGCTTTATAGGTCTCCATCTTTCTGTCTGCACCTCTTTTCCTTTTGAGGACCCATTTACACTCTTTGAATTTTATCCCTTCAGGTGGATCAATCAATGTCCACACATTGTTGATCTTCATGGACTCCATTTCGAATTTCATGGCTTATAACCATTTGTCAGAGTCGGACCTCTACATTACATCATATAGATGACTGGATCCTCGTTGTTCTCATTGAGCTCAACAGGATCCTCCTCTCAGATCAAGAAACCTAAGTATCTGTCCAGCTGATGCGGTACTCTACCGGATCATCTTAAGGATGTTTGTATATTGGGCTCCGAGTTTGATCTTATCAAATTCGATTCAGATTCAGTTACTGATATCGGTTCTTCTACCTGTCGAACTTCGTTAAGCTCGACTTTAGAGGGACTTATTCCTTCACTAAGGAACTTTTTTTCCAAAAAGTGTGTCTTACTGCTGACAAATACCTTTTGTTCAGTAGAGAGGCAAAAATAATATTCCTTCGTTTCTTTGAGATATCCTACAAAATTATACTTATCAGACTTAGTTTCGAGCTTATTGATTTGTAATTGTTTGATATAAGCCGGACACTCTCAGACCTTAAGGTAAATGAGATTCGGCCTACGTCCTAACCATATCTCATATGATGTTTTACTAACTGACTTGCTCGAAATATTATTGAGTATAAAACAGGCTGTCTCAAGTACATATCTCTAAAAAAAGATTGGCAGACTTGCAAACTCCATCATAGATCGAATCATGTCCAACAAGGTTCGATTCTTCCTTTCTGAAACACCATTATGCTATGGTGTCTCTAGAAGAGTCCACTATGAGAGAATCTCATTCTCTCCAAGATATGTCAAAAATTTATTGAAAAGATATTCACCCCCTCGGTCAGATCGAAGAGTCTTAATATTTTTCTAGTTTGTTTTTTTACTTCATTACAAAATCATTTGAACATTTCAAACGATTCAGACTTATATTTCATCAAGTAGACATACCCATACCTAGATGGGTCGTCTATGAATGTAATGAAATAGCTATACCCTCCTCTGGCACTAATGTTCATAGGTCCACAAACATTACTATATATTAGACATAGAACTTCACTAGCCCGTTCATCTTTTTCAGTAAAAGGTGACTTAGTTATCTTTTCAAAAAGACAAGACTCACAGGTCGGCAATGATTCACAATCATTGATATTCAGGATACTTTCTTGTGCTAATATGTTTATCCTGCTCTTGTTAATATGATCGAGCCTGCAATATCAAAGGTAGGCATTTGTGACATTATCTAATTTTGGACGTTTATTTGGAGTGTACATTACACTCACAGACTGTGACAAAATATAAATGCTATTTTTTAATTGTTCTCATATTATTATAACATCATTCATAATGATATCACAATAATCATTCTTTATTGATAAACTATAACTATCTTTGATCAAAAGACCAACAGAAATTATATTCATCAAGAAAGATGGACAATAGTGACAATCACTCAAAATGATACTATTAGATTTGAAAACAAGCTCGACAACTCCTAAAGTCAGGATTGGAACTTAACTTCTATCTACTACATTCAAGAATCTCTCATCGTTCTCAAATTTTCTACTAACTTGAAGTCTTTACAATAAACTACATATGTGAACTGGACTTTCGGTATCCAACACCCAGGTAGTAGTGTCACATATAGAGAAATTACAAGGTGTTATCATATAAGCATCTTGACCAGCAACCAATTGCTTGTTTCTCTTTAGCCTATTTGGGCCATAGTCTGCTTGACTCGGTTCAGTCCTAAACTTTTTAGTTAGATTGGGCTCAAGATTATTGTTCAACTTCTGATACTAGCTATCAAAGTTGGATCCAATAAGCTCATCACTGTCAAACAGTAAGTAGAACGATAAATTACTAGTCATTTCTGAAAAGAAAGAAAAATATAGATCTAATTAGTATATGAATTAATCAAGCCTAAAGATATAGACTTTATTCTAAAGGTTCTCTGACTATTTTATATAAATTGGTAGCCTCTAACTCTAAGTCGAGGAATTATCTTAATTCTTTAATGGGTACTAGAATTCATACAGACTGCATACAGGCTCGAGTATGGCTCAATCAATCCATATGCATCTATGGATAGATTCTCAACTAATTATTTCTTCAAATAATTTTAATAATTAATTTTGTCCTAAGTTTCATTTCAAAAGGTGATGGACCTCTACTGAAAGTCTTGATTAGTTTCAACCATTAACATGAACCTACTCAGTGATTCTAACTAATGAATAATCGAGCTCGAGTATAGCTCGACCAATCTAATCATTCATCAGATAGTACAACAGAGTCATCATATGATGAATAATAATTTCGTCATTCAGAGAAATACTAGACAGATGGCGCCTGTAATATTAATCAGAAATAATGGATCCATTACCATTCACCTTAATGAGAGGCTATGATCTAGTTATCACCATAATTAGCTTATTTTATGGATCTAATAATTTAAAAAATTTTATTAACATAATTTTAATAGAATTAAATACACAGACCAGTTAATCTCGATCCTCTCACTGACTTCACCAAGTCAGATCAGGCTAGACTAAAAATAAGTCAGTCCAACTGACAAGTCATCAATCCTCCCACTGACTTTATCAAGTCATATCGAGGATAAAAATAAGTCAAACTAGGGGCACCTAAATCAGTCGAACTGATTTTCTAGTAGCATGGATCAAGCTCCAATCGTTAAGCGATCTGATCAAAATTTGATCCACCATGTTGACCAGATAAGTGAGATCGATGGGAGGAATATGCCATTAACTCATCATGGATCTAATCTATGTGAGTAGCTTCCAATTAATGACCACCGATCAAGACAGTCAAACTTACCTTAAACACCAACTGATTAATCAGTTTCAATTAGATCAACTTATGGATTTTGGGTTCGACCGCTGAGCTTAAGATCAAAGTCTATTTGGGTCTAATCAAAGATATGGATTCGATCAACTACAACTATTGTATTAACTCTAGAGAAATTTTGATTTAATCTAATTTCTCTCCTTAGTCCATTTAATTTTTGATTCTAACCCTAGAGTCTAACCCAATTAGGAGGATCTGATCAAGCTAACCCATAAATCCATCATCCATATTTTATGTGAATGACATTAGATTTTTAATTCATAATTCTAGATCTAATATATTCAACTTAATTCTCAATTAAGTTTGGAGCTGTGGGTAGGGATTCGATGTTTGAAAATAATTTTAAATTTTATAAAATATTTTTATAATTAATTTTTATGCACGATTATTTAGATCTGAAACTTGAATCGACTTATCTCTGAATTGAGCTGACTCATCACAATGGATCGACTAAGTTCTAAGACTTAGTTGACTCATTGATGATAAAGTATTAATCATAATTTTTAATCTATTTTATTATGTTAACTCAACAGAAATTGAGCTGACTAACCAGGATCCTGAGCCGATCCAAACAATATGAGTCGACTCAACAGGCAACCTACAATAATTGCATTAATTTTAGATCAAAATAATTCTGTATAAATAGTAATAAAATCAATCATAAATTATTTTAGAACTATTCTAAATATGTTCATGATTCTAGATTTTATTTGTAAAGATTAGATACAAATACTTTTCATATAATGTATCATATACACAATCTTAAGATTTTACAAAAAAGTAAAGTTTTCTTTTTGCATTCATCTTCATATGATATAGTCATAATGGCACCCCTATACGTCATAAGAGGATCCAATTGAATAAAAAAAAGAGAGATCTAATCTATATTACCTCTTATGACTGGATGGCCTGATGATAAATCCGATCCGATTACTTCGCTACTCAGATCATCTATCTAAATAATTTAGATCTAATCTAAATTATTTCAGATCTGATTATTATATTTTGATCATATCAAAATTAGATAATAATTATCATAAATAAAAATTATATACTTCAATTTAAAATCAGATTTTATATGGATCAGTACAAACTAGGACAACCTTTACACTGTAAGGAGTAAATTTTACAGCAGGACAACCTTATATCAGTTTGTGTGATCAGATCTATAACTAATTTTAGATCTAAATATCATATATTAGATCTAATCTAAATTAAATTATAAATTTAAATATACATAATATCAAGTCATATCGAACCGTGGCTTTGATACCACTGTTAGGATGCACAAGGGTTTCATGCATGCATTTCAAAAATTTTTGCAATAAAAGAATATTAGATTAAACCATTTAATCTATAAATGCATGCATAAGATCTAATATTAAAATTCTTACAAACAGATCTATGACATAAATTTATATATATAAAAATCTAAATTTAAAATAATAAGTATGTGAACTAAAAATCAGCATTTAGTAATAGATCTAATCTACTACTATCAGGATTTCGAACCGAATATCTGAGTGTGGGTAGTCAAACTCTATGATCAAAAATGTGAATTTGAAAGTCTTCTCTAGTAGCTCATAGCCGCACAAGCATCCGACCTCTACAGATGATCCACACGAAGTCTTCGGACCGATCAACCCTCCATGGGAGTGCTAGCTCGCACAGTTGGCTTCTGATGGTGGATCTGATTTGATCTCTTTCTTCGATCATCTTAAACTTTTCTAATGTTGAAGATGGATCAGAGGAGAATGCTGGATGATGAAGAAAAAATAGATGAAGACACTCTTCTCTTTGATTTTTTCTTACTCATAAATCCTAGAACAGTTCTAGATCTCTCACCCGAGAGGAGATAGATATCTTTCTTTGTTCATGCCAAAGAAGATAGAAGCCCACCCAAACCTCACACTCAAAAAAAGGTATTCGACCCCTCTTTCCCTCTGGTATCTCACAGTAAAAATCAGAGAGTGGTTGGTGCAAAAAAATGTAGACTTTTTATGGTTGCCGCACAAATGGGATTAGATAGGATAAGAGCTGGAGTTTGTTGCAATTCAAATCATTTTGAATTTTAATTTAACTCCAACTTTTCTCACCCTTATCTATCTTAAAGAGGGACCTACCAAATAATTTGGGACATGAAAAATAATTAGGAACACTTTCTTTTGGTCGCACATAATAGGCGCCTTTATAAGGAGCCAACGTGTGGAAGGATAGGGATAAGGTTTTAGGTTTAAATTCAAACATTTTGAATTCAATTTAAAACCAACCAAATTCTATCCCTAATAGATGACAAAAGAAAGATTTTGGTGTGGATTATTCAATGCACAAACCAATTTGTGCGATGAAAAGAGGGGTGGAGAGAAGGGAAGACACAAGGGAGAGAGTTCCATTTATCTGGGACTCTAGGATTTAGCCAATTGAGTTTCTATCAAATTTAATTCAATTAAATTCAAATAAAATATAATAAATTTAATCTAATTAGACTCCCATAATTTCAATTAAATCTGATCAAATCAATAAATTAATTAAGCCATAGATCCGATCAAATCAGGATCATTTCTTTCTTACCGATTAGATCATCTCATAACCTAATCAGACCTGACCTGATTGAATCTAATTTAATCAGACTTGATCCAGACTTTAATGCTCAATCAAATTGAGTTAATTAATGATCTAATTATTAATTAATCTTTCATTAATGATAGAATCCCAGTCCAGTGAAACTCTTCACTAGAGTCCCCATCCAGTGGGATTCTTCATCAGAGTTTCCGTCCAATGGGACTCTTTAGCAGAGTCTCAGTCTAGTGAGACTCTTTAGATTAGTCATTTGATTAGAGAAAAATTTTTAATATGTGTGACCTCATAAGTTAAAACCTAAGCTAATAGCATAGGAACAGATTTCTGTACTAATCGGAGTAACCATCTAGCAATGGTACCCGACATTCGGATAGGCCGAATGTATGCAAAGCAACACTCAAGAACCTACTTGGATATAGTTACCGTATAATTCATCCCTTTAATCCTTGATGCTAGGATGACTTAGAGTTTAAACTGTCAACTCTTAACAGTACATCCATTATGTGTCTCAACTCTTAATCCTTGATGCTAGGATGACTTGGAGTCATTTTTTTTTTCTCATTCATCATAGCCTTACCCTTTGGTAACTTTTGATTCCTAAAGTGCTCAAAGTGGGTTTCTTCTTTTGATAGTTAGATGGGAGGTAGTCTGTCAAGCACTCGACGACAGTTTGAGTGGATGTCAGGTCTGCAATACCCCTCCACTGCAACTATTGGGCCCTTGGCTTCAAGCCCCACAAAAAGTAGAATAGCTCATCTTTCTCAAATATGAAGCGAGTATTTGACATTAGTGTAGAGAACTGCCTGACACATTCTCAGATAGTCCCAGTTTGTTGGAGACATCTCAAGTTTCACCGAGCAATGAACTCCACATTCTTTGATAGAATTTGGGCCTTAATCTCCCTCTTCAAGTCCTCCCAGCTGACAATGGTGCACCGACTTATTCGGATGTTTTCATATCGAGTCTGCTACCATAATTTGGCATTTTCGATCAAGTACATTATACCCAAGATGACTTTGGTGTCTTTTGAGTCAGGCTGCATGATCCGAAAGTACTACTCAATATCGAATAAAAAGTTTTCTAACTCCTTTGAAGCACGAGCTCCATCGTAACTTTGAGGCTCTAGCACTCACATTCGACCTACCCGCCTTCCTCAAGGGTTGGGGTTGGCATGGTACTAACTATCCAAGTTAGAAATTGTAACTCTAGTAACTAAGTCATTCAGTTGTTTTCAGAGGTACTTGACAGACTCTTGAGTGTTGTCCCCAAAGTTGTCCATCTCTACAAGCTGCTCTTGATTAAACTCCAAGTGGGCCACATGATCCCCCATGAGAATAAGTGCACCATGCTCTCCTCAATTTGGGCCAACTGCGTCTCCACCATAGAGATCCATTCTTTGTGGCTTCACAGTTTCTCAATGTCAGCTTGTCCTTCCACTGGGGCCGAGGTGGCAATTGTTGCCTCTTCCTGTGTCATCCCACTCATCTCTTCACCGTTCTTACATCCCATCTATATGGCACTGGTATCTTCGATCATGCTTGCTCTAATACCATTTTGTCATAGAGTCAACCTATTAGTAGATTAAATTCATATAGTGCTCTGATGTCACCTTCACAAAGGAGCCAGCCAACATGCACCAAGGCAAAACACACAAAAGATATGAGAAAGGGTAAGGCAACACTCAAATATGAAACTATAAAAACCATATTTTCATTAATGAAATTGAAGGATAATAAGTCCATGCAACTGCCACTCAAACTATAATTAGAGGGCTCAGAAGATAGGAAAGAAATAATGGACACTACAAAAATCCATAAAAAAATTGATCAATTGGATTCTTCTCACCTACCTGTCGATGCTATACAAATGGATCATCCATCCAAATTCCACCCCAAGAATTCTGAAGTACCAAGTAGCATTGCATATTTATGGGCCTTCGTCAGACATCCTGTCATAAGGGAAACATCCTAAAATATATCTGTTATGAGTAATTTGGAATGGATCGATGATGTGTGAAGATTCAAGTCCATTATGATCCATCGGATCCATATCAATGCCTCTCAAGCAGACTAATTATTGTAGTTTGTCCGTGGTCGGCAAATATCTGTCCTGACCCCTGATAGGAGACTATTATGTCCGACTTCTCATCGGTATGTTCTTGATCCGACTTCTGATCTAAAAGAGCTAGTCGGATTGCACATCTTAAGCAGTACAGTCATATGATTGATTATGACTCATCCAATCCTTAGTTGACGTGTGCCTGATCTGACTTCTGATCGGTCAGTCTTTGATTCGACCTCCAGTCGGATAGTTCTTTATCCGAATTTTGGATGAAAAATATTTAATCCGAATCTTGGTCAAAGAGTTTGCTGGTCGATCTCTAGTCGTATCTAATCCCTACACGGCTTGCATATCAGAATAATCTCTGGTCAACATAACAACTACGAGTCGGCTAGTCTTCTGAATCAATCCATCTAATCGAGCTTGAGTCAAAAAACTATCAGTCCCAACTTTTAGTCGGCACGCCACACTCTCCGACTCTCTTCAAAAGTAGATTGATCAGGCTCAGATTCAAAAGACAGACGCCAACTGGCCATAGCAGTTAATACTATCTGAGTGTAACCGTTTGATTCTGAGAATCTTTTAGGTATAACTGTCCAATCCTGAGAATCACAATCAAATAACTATATCAGATTCGACCAGCCTATCTTCTAAGAATAGTTACACAGTCGTCTCTTCTATAAATACTCAAACTTCGAGGATCCAGATAAGTAATCTATCTCAGAGAGCTAAAACTCTACTTCTCTATTTGCGCATTCTGACTTGAGCGTCGAAGGGTCCTCATCGGAGCACAACCTCCGATCCGAACTTCTTTATAGGTTTCTCTAGTGTCTTGTTTTCTTGTCTTCTAGCGTCAACTAGAAATAAGCCGCAATAAATAAAGGAAGGGTCGAATTTCATGTTCTATAAAAAGAAGTAGATAAGTTAGAAACTCTCAAAGATGGCTCCACGTAGGACTTTCTCCTGACGAACTAATACCTCCATAATTCGGTAGGTGCACAATGAAATAAATCACTTTGCTCCTGCACCTCCAGTGACAGCGAAAGTTCCTGCGCTAGTACAGCAACCCACGATGATGACTGTGGAGAAATTCAACCTACTTTTTCAGCAGGTGCAATAACTCACGGCTGTCATTCAGGCAATGATTCAGCTTTCGTCGGCACCACAGCCGGTGAATCAAACCCAAATCCCTCTGCCCCAGTGATTGGTGGTGGATCAGACCTAAGAACCAAGGAGACGGTGGTCTCTGAGTCCTCGATCGGAGCATGGTTCAAACCCTGATCGATGATCTCCTTCGTACTTTAAAGCGCATAATAACTGAGATGTAGAAGTCAAATGAAGACTTCGAGAAATGGATCGAAAGATCCAGCAGATCTGTAACAACCAGTCAGTACCATCTAATGGGTTCGATTCTGAACCACCTTTTGTGGCGAGCATCCTCCAAGAACCTAGCCCACCAAATTTCAAGATTTCTCAGTTGGAGAGCTACAACGAGACTACAGACCCCGTCGATCATGTTAACAGCTTTCGAGTAGTCATGCTCTTTCAGGAAGCCTTCGATACTATCCTATGCCGAGCCTTCCCCTCCACTTTGAAGGAGATGGCCCGACATTGGTATTTCATTCTGAAGTCGACTTCTATTCACTCTTTCTGATAGTTGAGCCAAGTCTTTGCTGCCCATTTCATCACCAGTCGGTGATAATAGAAGCACTCGAACTACCTCCAGACTATCAAACAAAAGGTGGGTGAGTCCATTCGATCTTATACAGCTCAATTCAATAGAGCTATGTTGGAAATCTGTGATCTAGATCACTCGATCGCAATATCTGTCTGAAGAGTGGATTGTAGATGGGCGACTTCAAAAAGTCGCTGTTGAAAATTTTTTTCTAGGATTTTTCGAAAATATTGGCTCGAACAAAGAAATACGTCTGATTGGAAGATTCTTTGATGGAAAAAATCATCCGAATAACCTCAATTATGGGGAATCAAGAGCAGGATGGAGCTCGCTCTCCTAAACAAAATGGTGGAAATCACCGTCGTTCAAGATCCCTGTCGAGAAGGAATATTTCATCGAGGAGAAATCGTTCACCTTCGAGGCGATTCGATGATCTCATTCCTTTGAATACTTCTAGGAGAGAGATTTGATGGAGGTGCGAACCAAGCTGCCTTTGCCTCCTAAGATGTGGACAAATTCGAGACGTTGTGATTCAGACAAGTATTATCTCTATCATCATGACCACGATCATGATACCAAAGATTGTTACTAACTCAAAGAGAAAATTGAGTATTTGATCTAAGAGGGGAGGCTGAATCGGTTCATCCGATGACAAGGTCCACCATGCCGATATCTTTCAAGGGTCAGATAGCAGCAGCGGAGATGTCCTACGTTCAGCAGCGACAGCGCCAGCCCCTTCAGTCTCAACCTCATCCGGCATCAGTGCAACCACAGGCGGAGAGGCAGGCGGTAGTAAAAGATCGCCCCCTACGGAGTGAAATTCACATGATAACTAGAAGGTCGTCTGGATCGGTGGAGCCGCATGCGGCGAAGAGGCCTCGGCTTGAGGAGCCAATAATCTTCACCGAATGAGATGCTGAAGGTATACAAACCCCAGACAATGATGCAGTGATTATTACCGCTAATATAGCTGATTATAATGTACATCGTATTTTACCAACAATAAAAGTTCTATTGATATTTTGTATTTTGTTTCTTTCACTGTAATGGGGTTTGCTCCAGAGCAGTTAAATAAATTCAGTACTCTGATCCAAGGTTTCTCCGAAAGTTCGATAATTTTAGAGAGAACCATCAGACTGCCCCTTATGGTGGAAACTAAACCCAGTCAGGTGACCATCCACGTTGATTTTCTTGTGCTTAACCTACCATCAGCCTACAATACAATACTTGGCCGATCAAGTCTAGGGGCACTAAAGGCAGTGGTGTCGAGCTACCACTTGATGATGAAGTTCTCCATGAAAGCTGGAGTGGGGCAAGTACGGGGCAATCAAGCCATGGTCTGATAGTGTTTCACTGCTAAACTGCGGGCGAAGGAGCAATCAATGGCGCCCCAACCTAAACTCCCAATAGGTTTGGATGCTCGTGATGATCTAGCTGGGGAGCATGCTCAGTCGTCCGAGGATCTAGTGGAAGTCCCTCTGAGGAAAGAAAATCTTCATCAAATTATGAAAATCGGAACATCCATATATCAGGTAACCAAAACTTGACTAACTACTTTTTTATAGAAAAATACGGACTTATTTGCTTGGACGGCAGTGGATATGCCTGGCATAGATCCGGAGGTGATGACCCATCACTTGGAAGTGGATCCGACCATCCGCCCTATAAAGCAAAAGAAAAGAAGCTTTGCTCCAAATCGCTAGAAAGCAATTACTGAGGAGGTGGACATGCTGGTTAAAGCCGGCTTCATCGGAGAAGTAATGTATCCTGACCGACTCGCTAACGTGGTGCTAGTCAAGAAGGTGAATGAAAAATGGTGTATGTGCATCGACTTCACTGATATGAATAAAATCTGCCCCAAAGATAGCTATCCTCTCCCTCGAATAGATCAATTGGTGGATGCCACTTTTCGACAGGAGCTTCTCACCTTTATGGATGCCTTCTTCGGTTATAACCAAATTCGGATGGCACCTGAGGATGAGGAGAAAATGGTCTTTATTACTGACTCTAGGCTCTACTATTACAGGGTGATATCTTTTGGGCTAAAGAATACTGGGGTAACAAATCAGTGACTAGTGAATAAGGTATTCAAAGATCAAATTGGTCACAACATGAAGGACTATATGGATGATATGTTGATAAAAAGTTGAGCCACCCCAAATCATATAGCCGACCTTCAAGAAATCTTTAGCACCCTGCGTCGATTCCAGATACGGTTGAATCCCATAAAATATATCTTTGGAGTTAGCTCTGAAAAGTTCCTCAGATTTATGGTCTCCCAATGAGAAATTAAGGCAAATCCGGAGAAGATTAAGGTAATTCTGAAGATGTCCCCATCAAGAAATATAAAAAAAGTCCAATACCTTATTGAAAGGATCGTCTCATTCAATCATTTCATCTCCAGATCAGCTGAGAGATGTTTATCTTTCTTCTAAATCCTCAAGCAGTCGAGGGACTTTCAATGGATGATTGAGTGTCAGAAAGCATTTGAAGAGTTAAATTAGTACCTTAGCTCAGCACTTTTGCTTACAAATCCCTAATCTAGAGAAGAATTGCTACTCTACCTTGCCGTATCTTCGGCAATAATTAGTTCGGTTCTCATCTGGGAAGAAGGATGAATCCAAAAATTAGTATATTACTCAAGTAAGATCCTTCAGGATGCAGAGACTAGGTACATAAAGTTAGAAAAATTAATATTCACTCTGGTCGTCACGATAAAGAAGCTCCGATCCAATTTTCAAGCTTATGCAATCATGTTGCTCACGGATCAGTTGATCAAAGCAGTCCTCCACCGTTCGGATACGTCGGGATGGGTTGCAAATAGGCCTTACAACTCTCCGAGTTCAATATTAAGTTCCGCCCAAGGCCTTCAATTAAAGCTCAAGTCTTGGTGAACTTCATCTTTGAGTGCACCATCTCTGACGAAGAGGGTTCGGAGGCTGTAAAGAATAGCTCAATGGCACTAGAAGAACAAATAAATATGAACCATGATCCTGAAGATCAGTGGATTCTTCATATGGATGGGTCTTCCAATTCATTGAGATCAGGAGCTGGGATCATCTTAATCGGGCCAGAAGGTGATGTGGCAGAGTATGTCCTGTGATTTGAATTTTCAGCCACCAATAACAAAGCAAAGTATAAGATTTTAATTGTCGGGCTCAAACTTGCAAAGAATGTGAGAGCCAAACACTTGAAGATCTTCAGTGACTCTTAACTAGTAACAAGATAAGTCAAAAATAAATATGAAGCTTGAAAGAAAAACATGAAGAGGTACCTCAAAAAAATAAAAGAACTGACCACATCTTTTTTAAGCTTTAATATCCAACCGATACCTTGGACATAAAATATGCGGACGGATGCGCTGTCAAAGCTAGCAGCCTCTCTACCATCTGAATTTCAAAAAAGAACTTATATTGAGATATTGAAAAACTTAAGCCTGGAAGAATCTCTTGCTATTTAGCAAATTGAAGAAAAGCTTTACTGGATTGACCTCTTGCTGAAGTACCTCAGATCGGATGAATTACCACCTGACAGTCAGAAAGCTCGAAAAATCCACAAGCAGGCTGCTTGCTATGTGCTTCATGACGATAAGTTGTATAAGCGATCCATCTCTCTCTCACTTTTGAGGTGTCTGCGACCGTCCGAAGTAGATTATGCACTAAGAGAGGTCTCCGAGGAGATTTGTGAAAATCATTTGGGCGCAAAGACTCTTTCTTACAAAATCTCTGATAAGGCTATTATTGGCCTTCGATGCAAAAGGATGCCTCTGATTTTGTCACAAGGTGTGATCATTGTCAGAGAATTTTTAATGTTCAGTATCAACCAGCAGTGCCCCTTGCTCCTATCGCTGCTCCATGGCCTTTTGCTCAATGGGTAATGGACATTTTGGATCCCTTTCCTCAGACCTCAGGTCAGCATAAATTCCTCATGGTGGCTATTGATTACTTCATAAAGTAGATAGAGGCCGAGCCCCTAACCCATATAACAGAAGCTAAAGTTAAAGACTTCATCTGGAGATTTATTATTTGTCGCTATGATCTCCTGAGAGTGCTGGTAACTGACAATGGCTAGCAGTTTAGCGGCTCCCAACTCTGAAAATTTTGTGAAGATCTTGAAATTGAATAATGCTTCACTTCAGTTGGACACCCACAAGCAAATGGAAAGGCTGAAGTAACGAATAGAACTCTCTTGCAAGGCCTGAAGCCTAGACTTAATCAGACTGGAGGGTCTTGGACGGACGAGCTGTATCATGTGTTGTGGGCATATGGAACAACTTGGAGAATTTCGATCAGAGAAACTTCATTCCATCTTGTATTCAGAACTGAAGTAGTTAAATCAGTTGAGATCGAACTTTCTTCCCTCAGGATCGAGGAGTACAATGAGGACATCAATTCTGAATGGTTGTGAACCAACCTTAATCTGGTTGAGAAGAGTGGCGAACAAGCTGCCGTGCGAATAGCCTCCTACCGACAAAGGGTGGCCAAATACTATAATTCTCAAGTCAAGTCTAAAGAATTTTGAGTTGGTGATCTGATACTGCGGCACATCGAAGTCTCACAGCCTACGAAGTGGGAAAAGCTATCACCTAATTGGGAAGGTCCTTATCAGGTGGATGAAATGGTATGCCCCAAAACTTATAAATTGAGACAGCTTGATGGAACTCTATTCCAAAGACTATGAAACTCAGCTAACCTCTACATGTATTACCAGTGATATTATAATTTTATTGAAGTATATGCGTGAATGAATGTTCCAATTTGTCAACGTCGGTCTTTCCACATATAAGTGAGAGTAATACCAATAAGGGGCTTATATTTAAACTCGACCTTTGATCGACCTTGAGATATTAAAAGCTTTTGATCGATTTATATTTAAATTTGATCTTTGATCGGTCTTAAGATATTAAAAGCCTTTGATCGGCTTATATTTAAACTCGATCTTTGATCGGCTTTGAGATATTAAAAGTCTTTGATCGGTTTATATTGAAACTCGACCTTTGATCGGTCTTGAGATATTAAAAGCTTTTGATCGATTTATATTTAAACTCGATTTTTAATCGATCTTGAGATATTAAAAATTTTTTATCGGCTTATATTTGAACTCGATCTTTGATGGGCCTTGAGATATTAAAAGTCTTTGATCAACTTATATTTAAATTGATCTTTGATCGGCCTTGAGATATTAAAAACTTTTGATCGGCTTATATTTGAACTCGATCTTTGATCAGCCTTGAGATATTAAAAGTCTTTGATCAGCTTATATTTAAACTTGATCTTTGATCGGCCTTGAGATATTGAAAGTCTTTGATCGGCTTATATTAAAACTCGATCTTTGATCGGCTATGAGATATTAAAAGTCTTTGATCAGCTTATATTTAAATTCGGCCTTTGATCGGCCTTAAGATATTAAAAATCTTTGATCGGCTTATATTTAAACTTGATCTTTGATCGACCTTGAGATATTAAAAGTCTTTGATTGATTTATATTTAAACTCGATCTTTGATCGACTTTGAGATATTAAAAGTCTTTGATCAGTTTATATTTAAACTTAGTCTTTAATCGATCTTGAGATATTAAAAGTCTTTGATCGGCTTATATTAAAACTCAGCCTTTGATCGATCTCGAGATATTAAAAGTCTTTGATCGACTTATATTGAAACTCGATCTTTGATCGATCTTAAGATATTAAAAGTCTTTAATCGATTTATATTTAAACTCGACTTTTGATCGGCCTTGAGATATTAAAAGCTTTTGATCTGTTTATATCTAAACTCGGTTTTTGATCGACTTTGAGATCTTAAAAGCTTTTGATCGGCTTATATTAAAATTCGACCTTTGATCGGCCTTAAGATATTAAAAGCTTTTGATCTATTTATATTGAAACAAGTCACATTTAATGCGTCTCAATAGAGAAGAATAGCATCTGCATAGATTTCAAAATTTTATTATTACTTCAATAAATTTTTTACTTGAAAAATTGCATGCAGACATTGGGTTTAAAAAGAACTCTTCACATCTCCGACCATTCAGAATGCCAAAATAAATGCTCCCATAGTCCGATCAGAGTTTGGACTAGGGAGTAGGGGTATTTGTTAGGAGTAATTTGAAATGGACTGATGATGTGTGAAGATTTAAGCCCATTATGACCCATCGAATCCATATCAACACCTTTCAAGCGGACTAATTGTTGTGGTTTGTCTGACCCTTGATCAGCAAATGTCTATCCCGATCCCTGATCGGAGGCTATTCTGTCTGATCTCTCATGAGTATATTCTTGATCTGATTTTGATCTAAAAGAGCTAGTCGGATTGTATATCTTAAGCAGTGCAGTCGCATGATTGATTGTGACTCGTCCGACCTTAGTATGTGCTTGGCCGACTCCTGATCGATCAGTCTTTGATTCAATCCCTAGTCGGATAGTTCTTTACTCGAATCCTGGATGGAAAAGATTTGGTCCGATCCTTGGTTAGAGAGTTTGCTGGTCGATCCCCAATCGTATCCGATTCTTACACAGCTTATATATCGAAACAATCTCTGATCAGCATAATATATGCGAGTCGGCTAGTCTTCCTAATCAATCCATCTAACCGAGCTTTGGTCAGAAAACTATCAGTCCCAACTCCTAGCCGACAGGCCACACTATCTGATCTCTTCTCGAAAGTAGATTGATCAGGCTCAGATTCAAAAGACAGGTGCTAACTGGCAATAGCTGTCAATACTATCTGGATGTAACCGTCTAATCGTGAGAATCTTTCAGATGTAACCATCTGATCCTGAGAATTACAATCAAATAACCGCATCAAATTCGATCACCTGTCTTCTAAGAATGTTACACGACTGTTTTCTCTATAAATATTCAAACTCCAAATATTCAAATAAGTAATCCATCTGCTTTTCTGTTTTGATTTGAACATTAAAAGATTTTCGTCGGAGCTTAATCTTTCGATTCGAATTTTTTTTACAGATTGTTCCAATATTTTATTTCTTATTTTCCAACGTCAATCAAAAATAAATCATAATAATATTTAAAATAAAAAAAATTTAATGATTATATATATCATTTAATTAATATCATTTAATTAATAACATAAATAATGATTATTTATATCATTTAATATATATATATATATATATATATATATATATATATATATATATATATATATATATATATATATAAGATTATATCAGAGATCATAATAACATAAAATGCTAAATAAGATGGCCGTGGCAGCATCCTACATCGATGCATAACACTTCCAGCTTTCGATGAATGCTGCAGCCTGCAAGTCCTCTGTCACGTGATTCGTCAGAGTGGTTTCCAACCCCCCTCAACCTCTCATCTAGTTTTGGGACTGCAAGTCCTCTGTCACGTAATTCGTCAAAGTGGAGGACAACCAAGGAGGCAAACATCGATTGGCGAGTGGGCCCTACTGACACCTGTGCTTCCTGTCCACCGCCAGTAGCAATTACCAACTACCGCGTCTCCATTTATTAAGCCTTTCCTTGGAAGCATTACTTTATTCATAAAACAGATTGCCATCGATTTTTCCCTCTCCTTCCTGTGGAGATCGAATGGGAACACTAATAAAAGCGGTCGACGTCCCCATCAATCTTAAGTCAAGATTTGACAGCTTAAAGCATTGAATTATTTCATTTTATAATATCACCCGCCTCCTACAAAGAATTTATTCTTGCCGGTCTCCTTGAGAACATTCTGGTGGGACTAGGACGGGAGGAAAATCTGACAGGGGTTTTGCGTTTGGATTAGGTTTTGACCCAGTGACGTATAAACTACTGTTTATTCACTCGATTAGGGTTAATTATAACTCTCAATTTAGATTGGACCGTGGGATTGATTCATCCCGCCGCGTGGATAGGACAGATTAGATTTATATTTTAACGATCTATTTAAAAATAAATTAAATAATATATTTTATTTGAATTGACGGATCGAGATGGATCGAGACGGATCGATCCTTATCTAATTATCTATCTATTTTATTTAATAAAAAATTATCAATCCTTCGTAGATCGTGAAGGAGATACAGAGAAGAGAGGAAATGGTTAACAATTTTTTTTTAATAAAAAAATTTTGACGAATTGGATCATTTAACCTGCAGTCCATAACGAATCAAATCGGATTGGAGTTTTTTCAACCCATCAGTTAAACGGATCAGTCCGTCCCATATTGTTAAGAAACATGTCGGGGCAAGTCGGAGTGGATCGGCCCTTCTTGACAGCTTTAGGGTTAATGAGTATATGTTCTGTCGGTCAAGCTTCTTGAAACTAGTAGCAATCATGCAACAAAACAGAATAGAGCAAAAGAGAGATAAAGCTCTGCCAAAATATTGATAGAGGACACATAATTTAGCTCTAGTGAAAAATCTAATTGTTAGGATTTGATGTCTCGAGATTCGATCCACATTGAACCCACAGCGAGGTTCGCGACAAAAAATGAAATTCAACGAGACCAAGATCACTACAAACGGAGCTCGAACGGAAAAGATATGTACTTTTGAAGTCGGCACGCAATCCGAGGTGATAGAGGACCATCGGCAACCGGCGACGGCACGGCCGCGCGCAGTGGAGCGCCGCCCAACTCGCGGCAGCGCCCGGGCCAGACGTGCAGGGCGCGGCCTGGTGCGGGCGCGCGGCCCGGCCCAAGCACGTGCTTGGGACACAGCCCGAGCCCAAGAGTCCGACGCAGGTGCGGCCTAGGCCCACGCGCATGGGCCGGCCCAAGCTCAGGCACTACACTTGGGGCCTGTACCCCAATCCACTGTGGATCAGGCGGTCCACGGTCGGGTCTGTGGACCGCATGGGTGTTTCCCATGCATTTTGTACAGTCCACGATACTATTCCGTGGACCTGCGTGCGATCGAAGATTATGGGAGGCTTGCGGTCTTGATCCAATGGCTTGAGAGTTATTTGGATTGATTTAGGACTCCTAATTATGATCTAGTTTGTGTTGAGGCCTTTAAAAGGTCTGTGCCTCAACAGAGAAGGCAGTGGTGGCTCGGTTCTTCACGAGGTCGCACGAAAACCCAGAAAATTCGAGAAGAAGAGAGAGAGAGCCGTGTGACCGAGAAAAGAAAGAGCTTCAGGGAGGCTTCTGGATAGCGGACACCGGTCGCTTCAGAGGTTCAGGAGTGTCTTCCAAGAGAGAGAGCTTTTGTAAGGAGAAACTTTCTGTGAGAGAGAAATTGGGTGTACAAGGGTTGAGGGTGAGATCTCCTCTTATAAATTTTCTTTTCATAGTGAAGTTTGCATGCTCCGTGGAGGCGAGTCCTTTTGTGGCTGATCCATGTATTTTGATTGTTTTTATTTTGTTTCTTCTTTCTTCCTACTGCATCGTGCAATATCGAAAAGGTCTTGGAAGGTGGTGTCCTAGCCAGACATTCATCCAACAAGTGGTATCAGAGCAAAGCAGTACAAGGATGCAGATTACAGCAGTGGTGAGCAAAACTGAAGATGGAAAAGATAGGATCAATCAAGATGGAGATCAACAAATTTGATGGTAAGAGCAATTTCTCCTTGTGGCAGGCAAGGGTGAAGGACATGCTCATCCAACAGGGATTAATCGGTGCTCTCTTGTGCGAGGAGAAGCCAACCACCATGGAGGTACAGGACTGGAAACGGCTATAGATGCAGGCAGTGAGTACCATCCGCATGTACCTAGCGGATGAGGTGGTGATCCATGTGCTGAGCGAGACTTTTCCGACGGTGCTGTGGTCGAAGCTCGAGGAGTTGTACATGGCGAAGTCTCTCACGAATACTCTTTTTCTCTGGAGACAGTTTTATCAGCTGCGGATGGCTGAGGGACAGAGCGTACAGGAGCATCTAAGCCACTTTCAGAAGATCCTTACCGACCTCCTCAGCGTTGGTGAGAATGTTGAGGAGAAGATCAGGGCACTGGTTTTGCTAGCACCGCTTCCACCTTCGTACGAGTCCTTGGTCACTGCTCTTCTAGTGAGGAAGAGCACCATCAAGATGGACGAAATCACCGTGACGATACTCCAGAACGAGATTCTCAGGAGGGAGAACCCGACTTCGAGCTTAGTAGCGGTAGCTCAGCTTTGGTGGCTTCTGGAGGAGCAGGAGGCGGTAGATGGAGCGACAGGAGATCATAATGAGGACGGTCCAAGTCTAGGAGGAACTTAATTTGAGCAAAGCTAGGTGTTACCGATGTGAAGAGTTGGGGCATCTAGTCAGAGATTGCCCTCAACTCAAAAATCGGACGGTGGCTGCTGTAGCGACGGCTGACAGCAATTCAGATGGAGATGTTCTGGAGATATCTGACGAGGTATCTATTTCTTCCAGTATGGATATTAGATTTTGCATGCTCCTATCATGTATGTTGCAGAGAAGAGCAGTTTAACTCCTTGGAGAGCAGTGAGGACACTGTATATCTGCCGGATGGATCGAGCTGTGCGATCAGAAACATTGAGACCGTCAGCTGGAGGACATATGATGGTGCAGTGAGAAGATTGGGGAGATCCGATACATACCCGATTTTAGGAGGAATCTTATTTCACTGAGCAGACTGGATTCGAGAGGCTACAGAATGATAGTTGGTGAAGAATCTTAAGGGTACTACACGGTGATAGGATTGTGCTGGAGGGGAAGAAGGGGAGCAGAGGACATTGTTACCTGACAGAGAGTCCAGTGTGAGGTGGAGCTTCGAAAGTCAGATGGAGTCCAAAGCGAGGTGGAGCTCCAAGTGGAGGTGGATCGGGCACGAGATAGGAGACTCAGGAGGACGAGAGGCGACATCGCAAGGTGAGATTTCTATTGCCGTAGGATGATGCCTCGAGCAGATCTCAGGTCAAGAGGAGCACAGCATACGATGGAGATGAGATCGAGTGGTCTGGCTTGACTCTCATGTTTGCCATCCATGATCAGCAGGCAATTGTCCTAAGCATGGGGGCAAGGAGATCCAGAAGCTCTTGGAGTTAGGAGAGACCGAATATCGAGTCGAGATAGAGATTGTTAGGATTTGAAGTCTCGAGATTCGATCTATATTGAGCCTACATTGAGATTCGCAATGAAAAAAGAATCTAACGAGACCAAATTATCCCAAACGGAGCTCGAACGGAGAAGATACGTACTTTTGAAGTCGGCACGCAACCTGAGATGGCGGAGGACGTCGGCGACCGATGGCTGGCCGATGGAGCAGCGGCGGCACGGCCGCATGCGGTGGAACACGGCTCGAGCCCAGGAGCGCGCGAGACGCGGCCCGGGCCCAGGCGCCCGATGCAGGCGCGGCCTAGGCCCATGCATGTGGGCCGGCCCAGGCCCAGGTCCGCGCCTGGGGTATGTACCCTGGTCCACCATGGATCGAGCGGTCCACGGCTGGGTCTATGGACTGCATGTGTGTTTCCCACATATTTTGCACGGTCCACGATACTATTTCGTGGATCGATGCACGATTGGAGGGCATGGGTGGCTTGCGATCTTGATTCAACGGCTTGGAGTTATTTGGATTGATTTAGAACTCCTAATCATGATCTAGTTTGTGTTTAAGGCCTTTAAAAGGCCTGTGCCTCAACAAAGAAGGAAGTGGTGGCTCGGTTCTTCACAAGGTCGTGCGGAAACCCAGAAAACCGAGAAGAAGAGAGAGAGAGCTTGTGACCGAGAAAAGAAGAAGCTTCAAGGAGGTTTTGGACAACGGACATTGATCACTTCAGGGTTCAAAGGATCTTCCAAGAGAGAGCTTTTGTGAGGAGAAACTTTTGTGAGAGAGAAATTGGGTGTACGAGGGTTGAGGGTGAGATCTCCTTTTGTAAAATTTTTTTTTATAATGAAGTTTGTATGCCTCTTAGAGGCGACCTCTTTTATGGCTAATCCACATATTTTGATTATTTTTAGTTTGTTTCTTCTTTCTTCCTGCTACATCGTACAGTATCAAAAAGGTGTTGGGAGGTAGTGTCCTAGCCAGACATCCATCCAATACTAATAAATCAAAAAAATATTTGGTGATCTAAATAAGATTACCACAATAATTTAAGATCATTGGTGATCCAAATTCTATGGTAATCTGATCATTAGTAATCTAAAATCATGATATTTGGTAGACAATGATCTAATGATTAAAGATCCTCAAGTATTCATGAGTAATCTACTTGATATTCTATAGGAATCCAAGATCATTGATTATATAATAATAAAAATATCCATAATATATTTCATAAAAATATATTTATTAATCATATGTAATATATTATAAATAAAATATTACTATATTTATTAATATATTAATAATTAATAAATTTTATAAAAATATATTTATTAATCCTATAAATTATTAATCCTATTAAAATATATTAATTTGTGTTACAGAATTACTATTTTTATTATATTTATAATATATTATTTATTAATATGAATATTTATTTTGATTAAAAAATTAGATAAATGAAGTAATATATTAAATATTTTATATATAAATATAAAATATAATAAGATACTTTTTAAATTTAAAATTATCATTGAATCATAAAATAATAATATGATCAATAATATATTATCACATAATATATATCATAAATATAATATATAATATTAAATATAATATAATATGATATAATATATTGATATAATATATTAATGATATATTGATATATCAATTTTTTTACAAGATCGAGAGATATTTTTTGTCCTTTAAATTTTTAATCCACGATCACTATCTAAAGATGATCTTAGATTCCCAACCTTGACGACAGACAATTCATTATTGGATTAGAAAGTGATTTGAGAAGTGAAAATGATTTGAAATCACTGTTACGTAAGATCACTGTGGTGCAATCAAATATGATAATCTTATCATATCCATCTACGTCACTCTTGATCTTGGGTGGATCACCTCATACCAAACATCTCCCAAAGAAAGGAGTACTTCGAAGTAAATATTAAGAAGGATTGTTGAAAAATGATAGGATTGAAGTAGAGTGATTCTTTTTTCTACAGCAAAAAATAGAATAATTGTTTTTAAATAAAAAGAGAAAAAGAGGTTCTAGCAATGCAGTATAAATAGTTAAAATATCAAAATGTAAAACGTTAAAAGAATCAAGTGGTACATGATTCCAAACCAAGTTGGTTCCTTGCGGCTGGCCTTCATTGGTAATCCACTTCGTATTCCTATTACTTAATCTTGATATAAGAGCGCTAAAGTTTAATAGAAGGATGTTTGGACGCAAACTTCACATATCTGCGAACATGATATGAAGCTACTAGAGAATTTGCTTACTTTCCTTGATAGAGTTAATTAGAATGAGGAATCATTTCTAATAATGATCCTTCAGAGATCCATCTTCTCGAGAAACTATATTGTATTCTCAAAGCCGAAACCTCCATAGATATAAGGTGTTAATTGAAGGAATTGCCATGTTTTCTGAAGTAGAATCATCATCAAACCAAAAGATCTACTTCAAAAAATAAACAAAAAGCCTCACAATATATGGTCTAAAAGACTGAAAAATCATTAAGAGAAAGGACTAGCTCCATTGAACTCATCCAAAACAAGAGGGTTTGTTTGTGGAAGAAAGGATCCTACACTAGATTATAGAGTGTAATCTAAAGTGTAAACCAGCTTAACATGTAGCAATATACAAATACCATTGTGGGAAAGGTTTATTTGTGGAAAGTGGAATCCTACACTAAATTATAGGGTATTTGGAATTTAGGATCAGGACAGAGGCCATTGCCAGAAATAACAATAACCAAAAAAAAAAAACACTTAAAACAATAATACACGGCAATCCCGTTTCAGAGAATCAGTGTATTATTATAATTCCGTTTGTATCAATTCCCGTTTCCCCCGCAGCCACGCCTTTTTATACCCTCTTTGGCCCATTCCCTCGTATTACCCCTGGATCGCTCCCAAGGTATCCCGTGTTCGCTCCCTTTCCTCTCTGCCCCAGCGCAAGCCCCTGCCTTCCCCACCCCCACGCCTCCCTTCTCCCCCTTCTTCCCCCTCGCGACCCAGCAGCGAACGAAGGAAGAAACCTTGTAGAGAAGAGAAAGGTAGCGGAGATGGGAGGAGGCAACGGGCAGAAGTCGAAGACGGCGCGCGAGAGGCACATGGAGAAGAACAAGCCCCCCAAGGGTTCCGATCTCATCCCCACTCTCTCGATGTCTCGATCTGTTGGAATTCTTTAGATTTCGAGCTGTGTTCTCAACGATCGGTCGACTGTTTTGACGTTTTCGATGCAGGGAGCCAGTTGGAATCCAACAAGAAGGCCATGACCATCCAGGTTCATCTCTCGTTTCCCTTCTCAGTTGGAATGATGCTCTGAAAAATCAAATATGTTTTAGGGTTTGATCTTCCGGTTGTCTCGTTGGAGATCATATGAAATTGATCAGATCTTGCAGATTCGTTCTTGTTTAGTGGAAATTTAGATGGTTAAGATGTTTACGAGTAATAATGGGAGGATGACAGGATTTTATCTCGAGGCCTTGGATCACCTGTTGAAGTTTATAGCTTAGTGGCAGGTTATTTGTTTGTTTGGTTATCTTACTTTGTTGGGGGATTTGTTTGTCAACATGGTGGTTGTTGAGTTCAAAGCGATGGTCGAAAAATTAGAGCTTTTTTATAGTTACAATAATAACGAGAAAAAGGATGTGCTCCTTTAGAAAAAAATACATTTGCATATCTATGAGATGTTTTCACTGGATTCACCGAATATTGATGACATTATGAATCTGGTGGATTCCTTTCCGTTGCTGAATATGGTGAATGAGACTTGGTTAATACTCATAAGCAATAAAATGTTTTTAAAATCTTGTTGCTCTTTGTGATTCACTGTATAAGCATTTTAATCTTTTAGTTATTGGATCAAACGAAATTTGTATCTGTTCTGAGCTATTTTGTGGTTTGCTATGCAAATGGATTTCCGGATCTCCCATTCGAACAATTGTTTTCATTATGTGCGAAGTACGTTATTCTATATTCCGTGGTATGACTATGTGTGTCTGTTTTGGCATTCATGCTTGTACATATCAACTGTTTCTGTGTCTTGCGTAGAAGTTGAGATATTTCACGGTTTTATTTGGTTTTCCTTATCAGTTTGTACAATTATTCTCCTATCAAATCTAATATTTAATTGCATATAATATTAAGTGCTTTTTTTTTTTTTTTTTTTTGTAGTCTGTGATTATGAAATGCTATAAGACGATGAATGTAGCTTTACATATTTTTTTTTTAGCATTATAGACCTCACATAATGCAATTATCAGACACTAGGGATTTGTGCAACTGCTCCTTTGCAACACATTTTTGTTTGTGTGTATCAACCATTTTGGGAACAATATTTGGGTTTCAATTGGATGAGGGTCAGTTGGTCTTCATTGGCATGGTGATGATTTGCCTCATTTATGTATTACCTATCTATATAGCCACTTTAAAGGGGTAAAAATCACTTTTTACAAGCTTGCTGATAATCTTTCTTTATGTTGTGCCCCATCCAACTAATGTGGACAGTCATAGGGCTAGACAAGTCTTTTTGAGCCATTAGTGGTGATTGCTTTCTTCATAATTTCATAATTGGTGCTAAACTACTGTGATGTTGACTGGCCAGTTTCTTCTGTCCTTGTCTTGGATGACGTTGTGATGGTGCATCATTGATCGAAAGCTATGGGTTGGTGATTGTAGGTTCGTTTAGATTGGATTTGGGACTTAGTTG
Organism: Elaeis guineensis; assembly: GCF_000442705.2. NCBI lineage: Eukaryota > Viridiplantae > Streptophyta > Magnoliopsida > Arecales > Arecaceae > Elaeis > Elaeis guineensis. The sequence goes on from NC_025994.2 coordinate 73,146,559, forward strand.
AAATTAGTTTGTTAATTTGATATACCTAATTAGAATTTAGAAGAGAAGAACAAAGTGAACAGAGTATAGAGTTGATGTAGGCTTGTGAAAAGTAGAATATGAAAAAGGGAGGAAGGTAGATGGAAAAGACAAAACACAAGAGCTTTATTTTTTTTAAATCATCATAAAACCAACTACGCCTTCATCTGCTCCTTTTGTACCTGAGACATCAAGATTTACCACATAGCCTCCTTATTTAACTAGGACACCTCTGGACATTTTCATAACCCTGAGAAAGAAATAAGAAAAACAAACATATGTAATACTTCCAAAATTTCTGAAGTCTATACAGTCCATCATAGGAAGCCTTCAAAATCCGTCGATGACACAATCCTAGTTTCTCAAAAAACATTCCTAATTCAGCTAGATCTAATGTAGGACCTATGGACACTAATCTTTACAGCTTCATTAGGTTGTGATATAGGAAATTGGGGGGATAGCAATCCTTCTTTGTTGTCATTCCTCTACAAAGGTACTTTTCCCATGGTCAGGGTATGATCTTGTTTTTATGTAACTGGAGCAACTATGAAAGGCATGGGGATGGAAAAAAAATGTAATAGAAGAAGTAAAAGTGGGAAAGGGATGGTGAAAAATTGTAAAGACAGGAGTAACCCATAGCACAAATCACCAGATTAGTCAGTTCTAGGACTAATTACATGAAAAGGAGGGTATGTAGTGTTGACTGGAATAACTCTGTCCCAAGATGCAGAGTTTGGCAGAATAACCCACTGGCCCCACTCTTATCTGAGTTAATCTTGCAAGCAAATGCAGCCTTGCTAAAATAAGTATCCAAGACCCACCAGAAAATAGCCCGAACACTGATCACCAAATTTGCAAGAAAATGTAAAATATCTATACTTAAAATGGTAATATTATACAGAAAAATTGAAATAAATAAATTAACTGATCCTAAATCTATTGTAAATTTAAGATTCACTTACATTGCTGAAAAATATCCAACCATAGTTGATCAAGTGCTTCAGTCAATTGTGAAGTAGATGACTTGTTTATATCTATATGTAGAGGATTGTTTTACAAAAAATCTGGTACCAAACAATAAAGGGAACAAGTTGGTTTTTCCATCTATGTCGGTAGCAAGGTTAATTTTTATACTTCTCTTGTGGAACAAGATAAGCTAAAGGCAGGAGCAACAAATATTAAAAAGAAAACATACAAGAAAGGTGAATATGCTTGAAACAACTGATCCTGGCTAGAAGTTGGCCCCAGTAAGTTGCTGTCTTCATTAATGCATATTAACCTTCTTTATCCCTAGCATTCTAGAGCTAGAACTCTAAAAACAGAACTGTTTATTCATGGAATTTTGGTTGCACAGAAGTGGATACTAAGTTTTATTGAGTGATGCAGTATGCGTACATCAAGGAGTGTCATCTAGTTCAGTCTGGGTCAAAGCTGGCATCTCGGTCAGTCAGGGTCAAAATTGGCATCTTTGTCAGCCATGGCCAAATAACTCACGTAGTTAAGTACTTGTGTTAGTTTTGGCTGGAAGCAATGGTAGTTACATGCAAGAGGGTTTTCAAAATGTGACTCTAATTCCAGATATTTGGCATGATAAATTTGACCCTCTGATATTGTTAGAAGATTGCAAGGACAGATTATCATGCGTGGCCAACTTTGGTTGACCATTTATGTTGGTGGTTAACCATCATTGACCTTTGCTAAACAGGTAACAAACTCTAACTAGCAATATCTGTAAAGTGATTTGAGCAATAGATTTGCTGCACTCAATTAGAAGACTTGCAATAGTTGCATACTGCTTAAAGACCCAACCAGTGACTCTGTTTGTACAATGGTGCTGCAAACCAGGACTGTTTTCATGAGGTCAAGAATTTTTTGAACTTTGGCCTTGTGGGATCTTTGAATTGTCAAGTTCAAGGAATCTTTGAATGAGGGTTGTATCAAACAAAAATAAGGTAGAATATATCAAATTCATTATGATAATTTTGTCTTCGCTAAACTAAATTTGTGGAAAAAATTTTCTTTTAGCCGAGGAATATGATCACTGATTGTCAAGGACATCCTCATATGGGTCTATGTGGCTGTGTGCATTAGATCTGTACTATTAAAGAAAAAGAAACTATGGATAGCATCTTCGATTGCGCTCTTTGTATGGAGCTTACAGAGGTAAATATGCCTTATTGGCTTAATTGCAACAATTCCAGCTCATCAAGTATGTATACAATAGCAGGTCATGTGATTCTTTACTGGCTGGTTACAAACTTGTGCTCTATCATGTTGATGGAAACTCCAAGTTTTACTGAATTATTTGTCCCTCTCTCTCTCTCTCATGGAGATATTTTATGGTTCATTAAGAAATTTGGAAACGTGTTAATCATGGTGTTACAGTTATAATTCTGATGCTAATATATCAGATTTAGAGAACTTAAGGTATAGGGATTGTATGTATTATCATGGACATACTCTAGCAATATGTTGCTATATTGTTTCACTTCTCTGATGAGATAATTTGTTGTTTACGTAGGTAAGTTTTATATACCTACATTTAGTGGGAATGGTGCCTGAGATTGTGTTAACGCTGCCCTCATCCGTAGGCAAGATAGGGAAAGAAATTGGTGATGGGGAGTTTTCTGATATGAAACTGTTGAATACTTGAATGGGAAGTAGATTTCTTTCTTTTGGGGCAAGGATTATTGCTCAAAATTTTGCTTTCTAGCATTGAACATGCTGATTGAGACCTCGTGAATGACACTAGCATTTATTCTCTCTCTCTTTCTCTGTGACTTTTGATTACAGAGCTAAGATTGCATGAATTTCAAGGCTAATTGTTATGATTTGTGTTGAATTGCATTATTATGATAAGCCAAAATTTCATCGTTATTATTTATTATGGGTCTCCAGCTTGACAGCCTTTTTTAATTATTCATATTGCTATTTTGACCTGAATGCAGTGCAAGGTATGCATGCAGACATTCATTTGTACCACATCAGAAGTGAAGTGCAGAGAACATGCTGAAGCAAAGCATCCGAAATCCGATCTCTATCAGTGCTTTCCCCACCTTAAGAAGTAATAGCGAGCTATTAGGAAGCATCTTATCCAGTCAAATTACATTAGATATGTATATTTTCTGTAATTTAAGTGATGCAAACTTTATCCCTTGGACTATTTATGTATAGTGTATCTTTATGTTGTAGTTCAGTGTGTTGTCCTATGAACTATTTGAGAAAGCTGGCGTCCCCCTTCTGTTGAACTCATTGCTTGCGTTTTGCGTCTTTTTTCATGGTTTAGTGGATGTATTGCATCCAAAAAAAAAAACTTTTTGTGGATGTAAAGTTCCTGGAGATTTGTAGAGTAGGTGTCTAGGTGAGGAAAAGAAAACAGAAGTAAAAAAGATGACACCATCTTTGAAGAAGGGATTGTGAGGCAGTTCACTGAAATGACACCTTGGCAAGTGGTTCCATGTGTCACGTCTCATAAGTGATCCTAAAATATTGTTCGAAATGTCAATAGCCTTGCATGCTGAGATCAAAGAAAGCTTGCCCGTGATGAACCGCAAAATGATGCTGGTTGCCCGTTTGGTTCGTGACGCCGGTTCCCATTTATTCAAGTTGTTTCAGCCTTTTCTGCCGAATAAGTTCCATTCGTTCGAAAATGAGTTACTAGGGAAAATTATTCTGGGAAGCAATTACGCTGCACAGGCGCTATCAGGTTGGAGACATGATAGTTTTCGGGAGGGAGGATCTACCTCTTGAGTGCTTGCTTGCTTATTATTTCAATGTAGATGGGTGGCAGGATACTCGTTCGATGCAGAAACACGGTGGGTTCTGAAAAGCTGCGGGCGATGCATATTGTTGTCACGTTCTGAGCCAGTATCAGTGAGAGCTGAATGCTGCATCGCGATGCCCTCTCATCTGCCGACGCTGGGACGGTACCGCATCTGTTTGTGGAGCTGCCATAAATCACCTGTGTTACAGATTTCTTATCGAAAAGGCTGTCGTGTTCTTCGCCAAATTGCCAGAGCCGAAAGTTGCATTACGATTCCTTAGGTAGTAGCATCTGTTTGTAAACTTGCCTGCCATATATCACCTATATTACCATACAGACGAACATCCAAGCATGGCCCCTGGCTGGGTTTTGTATAAAGAATTGGTTTAAATTATCATCTCATGAGCAAGATACTAAAGTGAACATAACCAAGATCCATCGAAATATTTTAACCTTGAAACTGCCGAGCACAGAACTCATACCCAGGCACTCCAAGCGAACCAACAAGAGTCTAAGCGCGGGCCATTTAAGCTTTGACAAGAACTGACAAATGCCAGTTTGACCTCATGTTAGATGGCCTTGATCAAAACTTAAAACAGCCATAATAGAAGGATCTTGTGCTTGCACAAACATCTGGATGTTCTAAAACTTTTCAAGAAAGAATGAACCGGGGCAAAGGGACAGAACATTCATGCACTCAAATATTGCTCAAAAAGTGACGCAGTGTGCACAACAGTCCACTGTTGCTTGATGAGTACTACGAGGCAGCAAACTTGTATAAAACCAAGTACTACCAATCAATAATGACATCATTCATAATTGACAACATACATCGATTTCAACTTCCATGTGCCAACGTTACTGCGTGCGAGTCCTGCTATTCTCAGCAGCTCTCACTTGAAGGAAATATGGATGTGCCTGCAAATCATAAAGAAAAAAAGATAAGAAAAACAAGATTAGGACAGAAAAACAAAATCATACAAGAACTTAAAATAAATTACAACATCTGTAATTTGATGAGACTCAACAAACATAGAAACACAAGTCCATTGTGATTATGAATGAAATTACAAAATATACCTAAGCTATTAATTTCACTAATTCTTTAGGGCTGCTTCAACATAACTTCGTTGCATGGCCATTTACAAGCAACTTGAGCTCATGCACTTGTTTGTCGTATGGCACTCTTGATAACAAATGAATCACATATTCAAATAAAACTGTGTAAGGCCATGAAACAGTGTCTTGATATATGCCCATTATCACCCTCAAAAGGGTCATTAAAGGGTTATTACCCATTTATGATCCTGACAATCCAGGATCCTGAGAGGGGCAAACTAGGGATAGAACTACACTTTGGCAACTTTTTGCACAAAGTGGCTGCCCCAAGACTCTAACCTATGCCATTGTTCTTGTCAGCCAAAGCTTTTTACCTTTGCAGCAAGCAATGGCTCCTATTATCACCCCCAAAAGGAAAATTCATCCCACATCCAGGTAGCTAGCATGGCCGAATCATGTAAAGTATGTGATCTTTTTTTCTCATCTCAAATTATCGTGTCATGGACCTCAAGGTTGATCCATCAGAGCAATAAAAAAAGTGCATCTGATTTGACCCCAAGACACAAGCCATATAATGCTTGTTGATCATACCACAATCAGTAGACAAATGTTACATAGGAAACCAATAATCATATTCTTAAATTAAATAAAAACAAATAAATCAAATTCTTAAATTGAATATCTTCTCAGGTCTGCAGGTAAATTGGTCCAAGAGACCAGGAGCGATACTGACTGAACAATCTTATCTATTAAATTTCTCAGAAGTGACATACCTCCCAGGCTCCCACCAGTTTCCACTCTTGCTAATTACATGTATAGTCCCACATATTTATCTTAATAATCAAATCATGCCTGTCTTTATTTTCATGATCTTATAGGCATTTCATAAAGAATAAAGCAACAGTCATATAATACCGACAGGGGTTACAGACAGAATTGGTCAACTATTTAACGAGTCAATGAGCAATTAACATGTCAAATAAAATATCTTGCAAGATATAAAAAGAGATAAGCTGTCTATATGGAATGTCCATGACAAATGATTCACAAAATCAGTATGTAACTAAATACTAAATTACAAAGAAGTATAATAGCATAACAAGCAGCGAAATACAACTAAGTTCCAAAGTGCAAAAAGTAAAATGGCATAACCACATGTAAGAGAAAAAGTTGAACTACCATAGCTTCCCGTGCTGTAAGCCTATCCTGGTGATCATAGCGAAGAAGCTTATCAAGAAAATCAATTGCCTGCACAGCATGTATCCAAAATGTCATGAAAGAATTTTTTTTTATTTTTTGATAAGAAGCAAAAGTGCTAAAAGAGAACCTCTGGAGAAACTAGATGCTGATTGTCTGCATTAATAAATTTAGACCAAGGTTTTCTGCTGTGCCTGCAGAATGGAAAGTAAGATTGAATAATGTGCAGATAAGACTTTAACCTTTGCCTAGATTTTATGGACCACTTTGTGCTTAAACTTAAAAACAATTATTTAACTCAAAAACTTGTTCATGTAAAAGATGTTAAGGAAAAAAAACCATAAGGTATACCTTCCAACAAGAGCTTCAAGTTGTGGGTCAAGCTCCAAGCGATATTTGTTCAAATAAGCATTTAATTCATCTGTTCCAATTACCTGGGGAGAAAGCATCAGGCATCATTGAAAGTCATGCTTGTTTTCAATTTAGAAGAAGCATTTAGAAAATCTGAGTCTGTTTGGGAAGGAACAATAATTTGTACAAGAACGTAAAAAATCTTTAGTAGTATATGACATTGTTAACAATTTCTCTAAAGCAGCATCCTTTATGCTTCCTATTCTTTATTTTTTTATGGACAGCGACATTTTCTAAACCGCAAGGCCTCAAATTTGGATACATTTGTGCCAATGAACTCCATGGAACTATGAGTATAGAACCAACAAATTAGACACCAGTTGCTAAACCCTTCATAGTTCCAATTAACCACACTCATGTTTTAACAAAGATAATATAGGAATAAAAAAAGAAATTAATCCATATAAATGATCATCAGCTACAAAAGCTAGTCATATTTCCCATCATAGTTTTATGTGTAAGCAAGCAACTGAGAAATCAATGGAATGAATGTCTAAAGCATGATAAAAAAAAAACATAAAAGCAAACAGGTAATAATTCAGAGAGGATTTTCAGCTAATCATCCCACTGAAACAAGCAGCAAATTCAGGATGTTTATTACCTTAGCAATCTTGACAAGCTGATCGTGGTTGTCATGGCCATAAAAGAAGGGTTCCTTGCGAAAAATCTGCAGCCAACAACTGATATTCTAAGTTCATAATACAAAACGTAATAGGAAAATCACCAATGAGCAATGAGGAACAACTATAATGGCAACACAGATAAACTAAGCATTGCAAGAAATTTGAATTTAAACTTCATATAGACAAGACACATACCATTCCAGCAAACATGCATCCAAGGCTCCACATGTCTAAGGAGTAGTCATAATCTTGTAAATCAACAAGGAGTTCAGGCCCCTTGAAATATCTGGGTCACCAAGAAATGCAGCATTAACTTGATGATCGAGAATAGAAAGGAATGCAGGAGCAGGAGGGGGGAGGAGATGGAATTATATATATACATTTTTTTTAAAAAAAGTCACCCGGATCAGTAGAGATATTACAATGTATTACCCCAAACCCTACTTGAAATAAGTGATACCTAGACTTTGGCTGGATAGACACCCAAATTAACCTAAACAAACTAGGCATAACTCAAGAACAAAACAAATACAATAAACTCTCTAAAAGATCCACTTCAACGCAAGATTGGCTTGACCACACAACTGATATGTGATGGAAGAGCATTTTGTAATGATATTTACCAACTTTGTGGTTCGTTTAATTACATCTTTTATTCCAAATTTGATCTTTGTTCTCTGGAGTCCTTGATGGTTGTCACATCCTTGGGTGCTTTGGTCTGGGCATCTTAGCTGATTTGTCCTGCATTAGTTGCTTCAATTGCAATGCAACTTTTTTGGTTATCTGTCTTTAGCTAGATGCTGTGTTCATACTTCATAGGGACATTTTGCGCAAAAAAAAAAAGTCTAAAGATATTCCCTTCTGCATCAGCAACTCACAGTTTTCTTTTGCGTGGTGCTCGAGGACGTCATCATTAAAATCTTACTATTCACGGTCTGATCTTAAGATCCTGATCAAAATGGCCCTAAACGATCTAGGTCTCATCTCTAGATCAGGGTCAGTTGGGAACACAGGATTTAGATTTGTATTACAAATTATATTGGCCCTTGGGGCCATTAGATCCAACTTGATTATGCTGCTTAGTTTTTTAATCATGTGAGCTTATTTTCTATAATTTATTTGACTATATGGCTTTTAAACTACTTGACACTGTTCAAGTCTTGAGTAGTAGAATTAGCAATCTTTATATGGAGTTTATGGAGTTAAAAGTAGAAGGCAATTTTTTGTAATTTTTAGCCACATGTCATAGATCTTATATCCTCTTTTTTGTAAAACATGGTAAATAGAATGATAATTGAATTGGTGGGTATTATACAAATATCCTGAATAAGTGAACATAATACTTGTTTCATTAGGCATGCCACATATGGGCTTATGTTGGTAGAAAATAGAATTCTAATATGCGTATCTTTTCTATTCTCCATTCACCTACCCTATATATCTATCGTATTTCAATTTTTACATTTATTTTATATTTCAAAAAAATGATAGAAAATCAGAAAACTGCAATCTGATCCATGATCCCAATCTTCACAGCATTCCCTAAGTAGACAAAGAGGAAGAAGACAAATAAAGTGGGGTCAAACAAACATCTGCTGAGGCTTGAGTTCAGCTTACTCAAGCTCGTTTGGTTTCCGAAAGTTCAGACAATGATGAAGACATTCTCAGACTAGACAATGGTGGATGGAGAGGGAAAGAGGTGATGACTGCAAGGGAAAAGATTTTGAGGCTGGGACAGAGGATTGTTGTGGCAGCAGCAAGGACCATGCTGGTGGGCTTGAGGAGAGGGGTTTTGGGAGTAAGACTTGTTAGGGCCTTGTGGAGGAGGAAGGGGGAGAGTTACGGGCTCTAAGGAAGCTGAGCACGATGAGATGGTAAATGGAGAGGAATGTTAGGTTTTCAAAAGCAATGGTTAGGGTGTCAAAAGGAAACGGAGAGTAAGGAATGGAAGGAGAGAGACCAAAATAAATGAATTTACAATTTAGCCTCTGCTTGACTGGCAGTGCAATCTCAGTCACCGGATCTGGATCTAATGCATAAGATCTTTATCACATGATTATTTATTAACATTCATAGAAGCAACCAAAATAGGAACTAAAGAATACTATATATTCTCACTATTATAGAACATGCTGTTAATATATAGATACAACTAACTCAAAGGCTATGTTTCTCGAATGAACATGCTCTCTGATAGCTTTTTTTTTTTCATCCACCAATGATGATGACAACGAACAACAACAACAATAATAAGGCTGACAAATCATTAACTATGTATTAATTTATTAAACAAAGTAATGCCAATGCTGGCATTGCTGTAAGAATCCTTATGGAATATAGCATTAAGAGGTTATGCAATTACAAAATAATAGAAGCTATAGCCATTGCAGCATGAGGCATAAGCAGCATCAAACTGTGGGTTGGAGGAAAAAAAAATCAAAATCCACATTAACCTTGAAGCAACACGAACATTGTATTCCTTGCCAGGATGGTAAAACTCAGCAAGTCCCCAGTCTATCAAACGAGTTTTCGAAGCTCATGATCAATCATGACATTGTGAGGCTTGACATCTCGATGCATAATTCCTTGAGAATGACAGTAATCTAGTGCCTGTGACCATAGAAGAGCACCATGGTGACATCCAGCGATCTACAGATTTTCTGATCATTTTAATATTTATTTTGAATAAATGAAAATAAAATTATTTCAAGAAGTCAAGGTACAAGGTTCTCTAGTATGCTGCAGCCAATAAAGAGTGATGATATGCAGCTAAAATCACTTGTACATGCTTGAGGCATGAATTCTCAGTGAACAAATGGAAAAGTTAACTACAGTGACAGGGTAGAAGCAAAGATAATCACAAACCACTCCATGTTAAGCGGACTCTAGATTATATGGTAGATAAAAAGGAAAAAGCACCAATGTTTAAATAGCACCAATGTAAAAATTCTTTTAGAATTTGTGCTGACAAGTCAATACTTTGCATGTGGGCAATACTTTTTGATGGAAAAACAAAGTAGTCCTAGTCTTCATGTTGAAGGAATCAGAACCATATCAAAATGGAGACAACAAAGTGACCTCCAGATCATATAGAATGACACCGCAATTGCAGTTACAACTGTAGGTAAGGATATACATGAAAATACTTATGCATCAGTAATAATAGCTTCATTTTGCTTGTTATGAATTTTCAAATTCTTGGTTATATTTTAGCATAGATTCCAATAGATGAATGTGATCTGCACAAGATACTAAGGAAAAGATGCAGAGAGTGGAACACGAAAAACCTTGAGAAGCTCATAAATGTAGTAGCGGATGTCATAATCAGTCAGTGTGGGGTATAACACTTTAAAATCTGTGCTGTTTACATATTCAAATATCAAGCTAGGAGTCTTTGAATGCTGATCTCTGACAATATCAAGCAGCTTGACAATATTTGGACCCCCACAAAGGTTCTGAAGTATTTTAATCTCCCTCTTTATCTGCAAAAGTAGCAATAAAGAGATTATACATGTGAGATAACTGCAAATGATAAGTCAATGCAACAAAGATGTAAAATAGCCAAAAATTCTTCATTATTTTGGAACAAGTAGGCCTAGTAATCTTAAAAGATCCTAATTTAATTCAAGAGGAATGACAGGTAAGGCAAACAAACCACTGGTTGACACATCAGGAATATAATTAGTACAAACCAGTCATCTGAACAATAAACAGTTTAAACAGCTCATTTTACTATAATATGATATTGCTTTCAATTACATTAGTTGGAGTTGATAGCTCCAGATTTTCTAGAAAAGAAGGATGACTACGCAATGGAAGACATCCTCTGTCTCCTATGCAGTGAGGAGTCATTTTCAGTATTTTATGCCTTAGAGACATGAATTGAACCAGTTCAACATCACAAGGTTTCCCAAGTGCATTGGTTTTGACCAATGTAAGCACCACTTGAGAAAATTCATTTGAGCTATATCCAAGAATACAGGAGATGTATTTGAATGATATGCAATCACTGGATAAGATCTTTATTGATTAATTAATTTTGTTATATTTGGCTCCTTACACAGGGGCCATTGCTTGGAGCAATGGTAAAGGCTTGGACTGACAGGTTCAATGGTACAGGTTCAAGTCATGGGGCAGCCACTTTGTGTAAAAAAATGCCAAAGATTTGGTTTATCCCCAGTTCGTCCCTCTCAGGACACTGACTTGCCAGGAACATAAAAGTAATGGCCATTTTCTTGTTGGCTCCTTACATGGTCCTGAAGTAGTATATAAATTATGCCAAATAAACAAAAGGATATGCTGACACATCAAAACAATGCCATCACATCATGGGTTTCCAAAGGGTGGAGTTCACCTTGGTAACTGTTGTGTCTGAGATTCCCAGTAATGTTCAGATTTTTATAGTAAATTGCACAGAATATAAGACTTAAAATAACATAAACTAGCCTATAAACATCACAACATTTTATTTGTCAAATCTAACTTTCAGTAACAACCGCAAAGTTCTAAACTTCTTCTGCTTTTTATCTTTGCTATAGATCCTGTAGAGGTACGTATAAAAGATTTTCCAAACTTACCAATTAGTAAGCTAGCTAGCATAATACAAACCCTAACTCCTCAAAATTTACAGGAAAAAAAAAAGCATAGTTGTAGTGCCACTAGGTCTTTAGCTCCTAGCTTACATGAACATGTTCACTTTTCCAAGGTAAGATTTTGGTTTTGATGGATATATTAACCTGGCCTTAGGCCTACACTATGTCCTATCTCCTTTCAGGAATGACTATGCTATATCGAAACTAGATAGATGATGGGATGGGGTAAGAGTTGTTCCTTTGAAAATTTGAAATTAGAGACAAATTGAGCTCTTAAATGATCACCTCGGGGGATAAGGAATAAAGGGACAAGTTATGTATTTGCTTAACATGATATGCTAATCAATATTTGCAACTCCATTGATCCTTGCTTTCCAGTTCCCACATAGAAAGATTGATAATGATCTTTTTCACTTGTAATCCTACCCACAAAACAAATATGACCTGAACAAAGAAGGAAAATTCACTGAAGGTATACAGAAAAAAGGTCGAAGTCTTCCAAAATGGCTAGAAATGTACTTACTCCAGCCACAAAAAAAAAAAAAAAGAAGAGAGAGAGAGAGAGAGAGAGAGCGAGAGAGAGATACCTAATAGTTAACTTCCTGTCCATTGCACAAGTTTTACACCAGGTTTGATTTATGAATTTTAGCCCCTCCCCGACAGCAAAGCCCACCCACACACAAAAAAAGGAAAGTAGAGGGGTGGAGGTGGCCGCATTCAATTACCATGTGCCTATGAGGCTTGAACAAGATGGCAGATTCGCTATATCAAATCGACCTAGTTTGAATCAATTTTGGGTTGTCGCTTGTTGGTGCAAAAGAATGTCAGACACTTGTTTTAACTACACTGAATATTTTCTGCATCCAAATGGGCAAAACATAGATGAGGGGTCTTCTGTGTGGAAATTAGTTCATGCCAGCAAATACTATGACTATTGCAGTCACACAACCAAAGTACATAAGACGAAAGAGAGTTGTAAGAAATAAATGGTCTTCTCTCTTCTAATTTCCTCATTAAGTTGCAACTTTTCTGCACATTCATAGGCTCCTAATTCGCATATAAAAGTATCAGAATTTAAGCAAAGAGAATTAAAGATGCAATCAAAATATTCAAAGCAATTAACAATCCAATCAACTGGTTATAACATTCCTATAACCCAGATCTTCTCCCCTAAGTGGGTAAAAGCAGAACATGGGGCAGGTTGACACAGCATAACATGGTTAAAGCTAAACTGTTTGAAGTCTAGGCAAAACATGGTACTCTTTCTACCGGTACTAACATACCGAAATGGTTTAAAAATGAATAGTTGGTAATTTATCTGATTAGAACACTGATATCGATAAAATGATTTGAACCATTTATTAAAAAAATGGGCATCTTGCTCTTTTTTCCAATGCCGAATCGACAACCTACGTAAAAAAAAAAAAAAAAAAAAATTTGGAATTGAAGAAAAAAAGGAAATAAAAAAAATATAGAAATAAATTGTAAATTTAAAACTGGAAGGATGCAGCACCAAGAAACGGCACATTCTAAAGAATATGACATCGAATCCTATAAACAGAAGGTTTTTAAATCCTAGTGACCCTCAATTTGGGAGAAAAATGATTACTCCTGGCCCATATAATAAGTTGTCAATTTATTCAATTAACAAAACCGTTATACACATACATTCTATACTTCCCCAACATTCAGCTAAATCTTATATTTTATCAAAGGTCATGTTGGTATAGCATGGCTTCTCATTTAGTTACGCAATTTGAAAGAATTATATATGACTTTGTCTTCTTATCATAATTTGCCCTTGATGCTGACTATTTGACTCTACAATATGGAGGAAGCAAAGATGCTTCAAATCACATGCTGTATCCATATTGGATAAGTATCAAATACTGACACATATCAGATACTTCCCAAATCCATATCCATACTTGTGTAAAATATCATATTTTTTAAAATTAAAAGAATGCTCTAGATACTTTTCAGATACACTCAAGAAGTCAAGATGCTCCCTCAATACCTACAAAAATGAGAGGGAGGGTGTTTTTTTTCTCTTTTTTTGATGTTAATCTCTTAAAGATGATTGATCAATTCTATAGTCTATAATGTTAATTTTTAAATATGAAGTATGGATGAGGGTCAGATTTGAATAATGACTAAATGATGGGCTAGTAAAAATTGATAATATCATGTAAAATATGGACTACATTATTTTGATAACCTACCATGCTTTACGAATGTTTTTTACATACATACATACATAAGCATACATACTTGTGTATGTATCCATGTATGAATGAATAAATACAATATATTTATGGACATGTCCTAGCCATATCACAATCCTATTTTTTTTCAAGATATGCCATATCTTTTCATCCTTATCATATCATGTTCATATCCCATACCTGTGTCCGTGCTTCCTTGGTCAGTATTCAATGTCACCATCCTTGTCATACAAATTATATTTCACTCCTTACAACTAATATATTTCTCATAGTTAAGCAAAATAAAACAGTGAAAATAGCAATGAACAGAAATATTATAAGTTCACTGGAACTCAAAATTTATCATCTATCTACCTTCTTCTTCTTGACAGGCTTGAGTATCTTGATTACACAACGCTCATTATTGGATACATTTATGCCCTCAAAGACCTCGCTGTATTTCCCTCTTCCAACCTTCCGAACAACCTCATAATCATCTTGATCACTGAATGAAAAGAACATTGAATAATTTGTCAAATGTTATTATGTCCTTTTACCAATAGTAGTAAAAAGGAATCATTTGACTAATATCTTGCAGCATGTGCCATATTAGTTTTGATTTACTCCATTTGTTGAGAAAGCAACAGCCATTATCTGTGATGCCATCTTCCATCAGTTGGAAAGGTAAAAAGATGAAAATGCTAAAATTAAGAAAAGGACAAATTTACAAAGAAATGTAGACAAAATTCTTAAAAAAATGAAGCTTCCATAATCCATATGCTATCTCCTTCTTTAGTCAATGAGTACAGAAATTGCTTTAGAAATACTAAGTCTGTCAAGACAATAGATAAAGATCTCATCAGAAGCTCTCACCAATAGTCAAAAGTCACAATTTCCTCAACAAATCTTCAAAAAAAGAACTTTACAGCAATAATGATATTTTCACAGCTCAAGAAAAATGAATGTTCGTGTTCCAGTGATCTCTCCATTAGTTGGTTCCTTTAACATGCATAACCTCGAGAAGAAAGGTAAGAAAGATTGTTTGCAAACTAGCTTAAACTAAGACTATATATCTCCTCATTGGAGTCACAAATGTTCATTTCAATTTGCTAAGGTGTTCTTAAGCGATCCCTATTCATCACTTCGACTTCCATCTAGGTTTTCCTTAATATTATACTTGTGTTTGAGGCACTCCAACACATTTATGTCCTGAGCACTAAAACTACTCCACTATTTTTTTCCTATGTGAATGATATCAAAAGGAATTTTCTGCAGCATGCTCTACTTGTTCTAGCATGAAAATATGCTTTTGTATTCTAATAATATTGCTCGAAGAGGCATCTTGAGAAAAAGCATAATGCTTGCATGACCAGTACCAAATCCTGTCATTTATAATTGGTACATTACAGATGAATTCAGTTCAATATATGAAATCTTGCCTTCTTCACTCTTATAAAGTTAAGGGAAGAATTGGGACTTCATACTTATGCACTTAACAACATAATCATCATGTGTGCTCTCCTTTTTACCAACCGACTTTTAAAATTTCAAATCAGGCCCTTCTTTCCAAATTTGCCTTGAGAAGAATTTGAAGTAGTTTTAATTACATTAACATAATAACTTATACTAGAAGTTCTCAAACTTTCATGCGTCATCATTTGACAAAAAGGCAATATTATCTACATGGAATACATCTCTATAACCATGGTGGGGCTAAAGATCTAGTCATAAAAGCCACTTTCAAAGACTCATGACAAGATAAGAAGGGAGCCCTGATAAATATCCACCTTAAGGGCTATACTCAGAAAAAAAAGGTAGTAATAAAGTTGATCAAGGGAAGGGCCAATGTTACACTAGCGTAGGGAAGACAATTATTCCTGCTGCATGAATAGTAACCTTTTCCTAATAACAATTTAGTACTATCCATTGAAGTAATAAAATTGCAAAGTAACAAAACTCTAAAAAGAGTATAAGGGTTTGGCATTCAGAGATGCATTACTATGAGCAAAAAGTCATAGTATTCAGATCTTCACTTTTCAAAACATCTTGAACCACATTCCCAAATTATCGGATGTCTAGGGAATAAAAGCAAGAATATGGACTAGCTTTAAGAGCCTTTACCAGGCAAAGGAGGTTAAAACATGAATTCAACTAGTGATGTGCAAGAAAATGTATACTATCCCATATGAAGTGCAAATTAGTGATTACGCTTTATTACACAGACAAAGGGCTCAGAGTAAGTGGCTCTGAAATTACACTCTACAGCACAAGGTACATGATAAACTATTAAGGCAGAAGACAGATTACTTCCCCGCTTCGAAACACATTCTATTTTTTTCTCATTATACCACCTTTGAGATTTGAAACCCTCTGTATTATGAAATTTTCTTCGAGCTTTTCTATCATTTGTTTAGCATCATTGTGTAGGTCCAAAAAACTCCAAACTAGGTAGCTTCAATATAATTATTTAACCCTCTATGTCTTGTTTTGATGAAATAGCCAAAGCATAGTCTATGGTCTTGTTTACTCCTTTTGGAAGTTTGTACTTCAGTCCTTCTGATCTCCATCAAATTTATATAGCACACGACTTATCCTTGAAGCTTCATGTCAACTCATTAGATTGCCCCTCTTTTGATAAGTCTTGATCCTTTGCACATTTGACACCATATTGTCCCCAGAACTTCTTTTTCCAAAAAGGAAAAAAAAAAAAAAAAACTATTACCATCAATACTATTTAAATTGAATGTACCAGACAATGATGCAAGATGATAAAACATCAAATGATAGAGGATATTGCTTATCAGTTTAACGGGGTTGAAAAATTCTAAAGCACAAGCTCAGTGGCTGCCGATCAAATGTTACAACAAGCAGCTGCTTGCTCTGCAAGTCAACTTTGCTATCCAGGAATTCAGAGACCATATGTACAGAATTAGTCGCTAAAACATGTATGCACTACAAAGCAGCCATTTTCACGAATCAAGAAACTGGATTATTTAAATCTCATTGTTTTCCAGAAAGAGGAGAAACTTATGTCAATCCATTAAATGTGATCAGAAACCAACATACATATCAACAAACATACAAAAGGCATAGAATTACAATTTTCAGCTGATGTATCTTAGATCACTAAAAAAACCAGAAAAATCAGCACTCGCAACAAGATAGAGCTAAAAATAAATTCACAAGATAAAACTTCATAAATAACAATTCTCCGCATTAGATCTGTCAAGCATGATTTAGAGCCACAAGAGCCAAGAAAGGAACGGCAAAAAATGAGGAGCAGAGCAAAATTAGGGCTCCGATACTCTCTTACCCCCACTGGACGGTGAGAGACTCGTAGTCCCAGTACTCCTTGGGGCGATGGACGTTGACATCCGCGAAGACACGAGCCTTGGACATTGGGGCGGCGGCGGAGACTTTTGGGATCTCGAGGTTTCCGGTGGCGTTCGGGATCGAAGGGCCAAGGAGAATACTCTTATCGTCCTCGAGCGGTGGCAGCGGAGGAGGCAGACGAGGAGAGCCACCGGCGGAGAGGGAAGAACCAAGAGCGCCGCCGCTAGCACGAATCCGATGAGGAAGAGACGATTGGAGGCATCTTTCATTCCTTCATTCGTTCCTCATGACTCCAAAGCGATTAGGGTTTTAGGGTTTCGATTCGTTCTCTCCGATCCAGCTCTAGTCTACTTTGCTTCAGTTTTTGGGAGAATCGGATCGGGGCGGCAGGTGTCGTTCGCCTTGCGTTGGATTCCGATTCCAGGTAGAGGAATAGGGGCTCCGTTGGAGAGCGACAGACGAGGGATCCTTCCTATCGCTACGTCTATCCAATGCGTATGAGTAAAAGACACGACCCCAGCCTGTCCCGGTTTTCGACTTTTTGGAGGGTTTTAGATGATAGCTGTCTTACTCCAAGACGCGGTACAATCGTGTGGTAGGAAGAGCTGATCTACTGAGAAGATCTAGGACTCGTGGAAAATAGAGTTTATCAACATTCAAGACAGTTTCACTTCAAAAAATCATCATCTATTAAAATTATATTAAATATTTATATCGATTATTATAATAAAAATTAAATATTTTAAAAAAAATATTTAATATTAAAATAATAGCTAACATCATGATCATTAGAATAATATTATAATAAAAATAATAAATAATATTATTATTAAATAAAAATATTATTTTCTAAAATATTAAATTATCTATTGCTATATATCTTCGGGCTACCGTTAGTCATTCTTTGACGTAATGTTCGGATTCGATCTGAAGACATTTTCTTCTTAAAAATCTACAACGAAAGCTCATACTCACCGAAGATACTTCAACGAGAAGTCTTCGATGCTTAGATCAATTAAAGCTTGAGAACAGAAAAAAAATAAAGAAATGGAAGAGCGAGAGAGTGTCAGTACTGTTCTCTTTTTACTTCCTTATCTGAATGTCCCTTTGTTATCTCTTTATATAGAGGTGGAGCCATAGGCCCTTATGTTCGAATCCGGTAAGCCATTATGATGGAAAATCTATCCACTAATATGCCAATCACTATTATTAGCTATGAGCATTAGTTGTGGATGTTACATGCAAATTCTATCCACATTCTAGAAGTCACAGAAGATCGTATGATATCATGATAGATTGCATTAGGTTGACCTCGCCGTTGAGTGGGTTGATGGTTTGAAGTCCGTAGAATATCGGGGTGTCACTTTGATTTGAATCTGGGGTCAAATGAGTATTAATGATGTCATAAGCCTCATAACAGTGTTTATCCAATGTTTAGGTTGGTTTGCGACTAGCTAAAGTCAGCATTTATCTGATTGGCTTCTATCCGGTGAGAAGATCGGTTGTTGTCCAAGATCGTAGACTTGCTATTTTTCTTTAGACTGGAGCTATTTTGTGATCCAAGTCATCTCGTCTTAGGCCGAAGTGTTCTAGTAGTAAAAAATGACTCATACGCTAACACTTGCCCTCCACTTCCAACTCTAAAGTTACTAGCTGACTTAAGCGATGGGAGTAGTTTGTATGGAGAGTCATTTTTTGTTGTTAAAATTATCCAAAAAAGGTTGTCTTCAAGTCTATGCTATATACTTATGCCTTAACTGTTGTGTAGAAGTTCCAAGCTCCAATTCTTATGGTGACTCTTCGAATGAAGCGCCATAATATGGAAGTGTCGGAATTAAGGCAGCGTGCTGGAGTCATGATGAATTTTGTTTTCTTCACTTCATTATTGCTTGCACATTCAAGTTGTTGAAATCATAGTCATATCCTTAGCTCGTAGTCGAAGTAGATTTAGGTTCGGAATAGAACCAAAGTTCGGTTTAGCCCTTTGGGACTTATCGTCGAAGTAGCCGAAGTAGATTTAGCTCTTTGGAGCTTGTGTTGAAGTAGTCCTTGTAAGGTTTTCTAGAGATAGGTCTTCTAATCAGGGCTAGGGCCTTTGCATAGTCGCGAGTCGCTTTGAAGCGGTACTCATATTCGAGGTCGGGTCTGAGGTTGTCGTCAATCAAGCCGAATCCGAAGTTGACCTTCGACAGGAGACTTCAAGGTGGCAGTTTTCGATCTCGAGTTTTGAAGATCCCAACTTGCGTCAGGATATCTCCTCGTATCAGTGTTGGCCAAGTGCATATTCGAAGATCTTAGCCAGAGCTAGGATATCTCCAAGAGGTTAGTTTGCTAATCTAGTTAAGACGGTCCAAGCCAGAGCTCGAGTGTCTCCATATAGTAGGCACATCTCTAATCATTTACTTAGCGATCCCATTTGGGACTGAGATATCTCTAAATCAACTTGATCTGATTTTTGATACTTAGAATTTTTTTTTAAAAGAGAATTGAGAAGAGAAAATGTATATGTCATTGATTTTTCAGTAGTACAAGCTCGAAAGCTTATTGATGATACATCTTTAGGCTTTCGCCATTCCATGTTTGGAGAATGGTCTTGCCATTGAGCTCTTCAAGTCTATAGGGTCTTGGTTAGATGACCTTCGAGATCCGATGCGGACCTTCTTAATTTGGAGATGGTTGGCCCTATTCAATAAGTTTGGATACTTAAGCTTGTCGGAGCATGAGGTCCCTAGGTCGGAAGACTTTCAATTTAACTCTAGCATTTTGGTACTGAGCTACCTGTTATTGGTATGAAGTCATTCTTATCCGAGCTCACTCCCTTATTGCTTCTAGTAGATCAAGGTTTGCTCGTAGTTGACCACAATTGGCTTGCTCATGATAATTCTCTACTCAGGTTGATGGAAGACCAATCTCAAGGAGTAGTTCGATAGGTTCAAAGGATGCTGTAGAGATCCTCCATCCAGAGCTCTTTGGCTTGGCTCAACCTTGTTTGTAGACCCTGGTCCTGCAAAATAGTTTGGTTAGTTACCTCAGCTTCTTCATTAGATTATGGATGTCCAACTAAGATGAGTTGTGGTCGATGTGAAACTCCGAACATAACTCCTTAAACTTTGAATTGTCGAATTGTCGCCCATTATTGATTATGATAGTTTGAAAAAGTCTGAATCAATAAATGATTGACTTTCAAATGAAGTTCTGGACCTTCTTCTCAAAGATTTATATCAAAGGCTTGGATTCGACTCACTTCATGAAGTAGTCAATGGCAATGATGAAAAATTTTCTCTATCCAGTCGCTTGTGGAAAAGGATCAAGAATGTTGATTCTCCACTAGGCAATGGCCAAGGTGTAGAGACTAGTGTAATCTCAGTTGAAGGTCGATGCTGGATGTTGGTATACTTTTGGTATTGATCATATTTTCTAATGAGCTCTACAGCATCTTACTGTAGAGTCGACCAATAGTATCCTTATTAGAGTATTTTGTAGGCCAACAATCTACCCCTCAAATGATTTTACATATCCATTCGTGTAACTCTTGAAAAGCATAATCGGCTTTGAATGGTCAAAGGTATTTGAGTAGGGGCAGTGAGTATGACCTTTCATACAGCTTCTCTTTGAGGAGAACATACTAGAGAGTTTGCTGTTTGATCCTCCGAGCTTCGATAGGGTTTGTAGGGAGGACACCACCGATGAGGTAACTTATGAGCAGGTCCATCCAACTTGGCTCATAGTCGACCTGTAGGATTGTGGGTTATTCCTCGATGCTGGATTTTTTTAGGTTGTCAAGAAGAACTCTTTGGTTGAGCTTGTTGTAACTCAAGGTGGCTAATCAAGATAGCATATCTATCTAGGCATTTTTGATCCTCGATATTTGCTAAAATTTGATTTTTTTGAAAGCTAAGGATAACTCCTTGAGCCTTTACAAGTATTTAATCATTGTTGGTTCTCAAGCTTCGTATTCTCTTCATACATGGCCGACGACCCACAAGGAGTCCATGAAGGCCCTGAGTTGTTCCACTATGAGCTCCTTGGTGATACTAAGGCCAGTGATTAGTGCCTCATATTCAGCTGCAGTATTAGAGGCATTAAAACTGAATCAAAATACATATTTGGTCATAACTCCATTCAGGCTAGTGAGAATAAATCTAGCTCCACTAGTTTGAGAATTGGAGGCTCTGTCAACATGCAAGACCTACTACGGTTCATCTCCATGTTCTTCGGATGTTTTCAAGGTTGATTCCTCCTTGGGAATAGTATTTTTAGCAATGAAGTCTGTAAGATTTAGGCTTCATAGTAGGTTGGGATCGATAATCGATGTTGAACTCATCGTGCTCGATCACCTATTTTGCCATTTTCTCCAAAGTGTCGGGCCTCTACAAGATGGGTTCAGTGGTTCATCGGTTAAGATGGCCACTAAATCAGCCTAGAAGTAACATCAAAGTCATCACGCCAAGGTGACAAGAGTGTGGATGGTTTTCTCTGATTTGAAATATCTGATCTTCGCATCTTATAGCACTTTGCTAACGTAGTATATTAACTTCTGAATATTTTATTCTTCTTGAATTAGCATCAAACTCACTGCAAAGGGTGAGATAGTTAAATATAGGTACAGAACTTCATTTGTATTTGATTTGGGTAGCAACGGAGGAGATCTGAAGTAATTCTTGAGATTCTTGAATGTAATACAATATTCTTTCATCTAGTTGAAATTCTTTGCTTGGTGTAGAATTTTGAAGAAAGAGAGATATCTTTCAACCAATTTGAGATGAACTGACTGAGGGTAGCTGTCCTTCCTACGAGGCACTATACATCCTTCTTTGAGTTCGAAATTTTTATTTTCAGGATGGCTTGAATCTTTTCTAGATTTGTCTTGATCCCGTGCTGCATCACCATTAACCCTAGAAATTTTTTCGAGGTGACGTTGAAGATGCACTTTGTTGGGTGAGCTTCATTTGGCATCATCTTAGCTCTTTGAAGGCTTTCTTTAGGTCGGCTATGTCTCGATCTACTTCGATGCTCTTTACGAGCATGTCATCAATATACACCTCTATATTGTCTCCAATCTAATTTTTGAACACCTTGTTGATTAGGCATTGATATGTTGCATACATATTTTTCAAACCAAACGGCATTATTTTATAACATTAAAATTTTTTGTCAATGATGAATGTCATCTTTCTCTCATCCTTAAGTACCATCCGAATTTGGTTGTATTTGGAGAAGACATCCATAAAGCTTGGAAGCTTATATCCCAAAGTGACGTCTACAAGCTAGTCAATCCATGGTAGCAGAAGCTGTCATTTGGATAAATTTTGTTCAGATAGTATAGTTGATGCATATCCTTTACTTACTATTAACTTTTTTCACCATCATCACATTTGCTAGCCAGTCAAAGTAGTGGGCTTCTCAAATGAAGCTTGCTACTATAAGTTTATCTATCTTCTCATTTATCGTCCGCCATGATTCGACACAAAGCTCTTCTTTTTTTGTTAGATGAAGTGATGCTCAAGGTCGACATTCAACCTATAAACAATCATATTAGGAGGAATACCTAGTATGTTGGAAGCCGACTAGGCAAAGATGTCGGCAATAGCCCACAAAAATACAATAAATGGGCTCACTAGTCGGTCATCAGCATCATCCCGATCTGGGTCGTCCTGCTCAGATCCTCTTCTTTGTGTGGTACAGACACCAGTTGTTCAATAGATTCATCTTGGGCTTTCTTTGAGTTCCTCTCGATGATCGAGGCTCTTGATTGACATATCCTTCATGGGCTTATTTTCTTTTATCGAGGCCATAAGGTACTAATGGACCAGCATCTAGTCTCCTCAATTTTAGCAACCCTACTCCTCGTTAGGAATATCACCAAGAGGTGATAAGTGGACACTCGAAGTGTATTAAGCTCGAGCTACTAATAATGGCATTATAGACAGATAAAACTCAGACTGCCAAGAAGGTCAGTTGTATGACTACTTATCGAGGTTCTTGTCCTATTGTAATAGATAAAGTTGTCTCCTTCGATCAAGACAAAATCTTTAGAGAATCTGATGAGGGGTGTATTGACTATTCTCATCTGATTGGCTGATAGTTTTATACTCTAAAAAATATCATAAAATAAGACATTGAACGAGCTTTCATTATCAATAAAGATTTTTTATATTATAGTTTGCTATTATCATAGAGACGATGACAGCATCATCATGAGGAGTTTAAACTTCTCAGATGTCATCATTAGAACAAGTAATTACATTGCCTGTCTATTACTTCTTCGGTGATGGATTCTCAGCTCAACTCTCTACCCTCGATGAATCCTGAGATCATATTAATGATACTAGCTGTTGGTCGATTGTTGTTATTCCCCTTTTTAGGTTGACACTTAGGGGGACACTCAGTTATCTAATTTTTTCGATCACGAATGTACTTCTCGAGATATCCTTTACGGATCACGAACTCGATCTTGTGCTCAGCTGATAGTAGTCTTCGATGTCATGGTTGAAATTATGATAGAATTGGCAATACTTCTTCAAATTTTACCTTGTCATTGGGGCTTTCATCAGTTATGACTGACAAAAATATCATTCTCCCTCGATCTCTATGAGGATATGGGATCGAGGTGCAGTCAGGGGAGTATAGGTGTTGAACCAATGAGGTGGACTCCTCGATCTTGGGTTCTTATACTTGCGAAAGGGCCTGACCTCATCATGGGATTTTCGAAACTCCTCCGGAGCCACTTTCTATTTTCCCTTTATCTCCCTAGGATTGTCGAGGGACAACTACCGTTTCCTCAGCCTATGCATACTTTTGAGCAAGGTATGAGAAGGACAGCATAGTCCTTCGAGAAGTTCTTATCAAGAAAGAAGAGAAGGTGATTATTTCAGAGCCCCCTCTTGAGAGCTGACATCACAACCATTTCATTGAGATTGCGAATTTCTAGCATGACCGTATTGAAACGTGCCACATAATCATGCAGTGACTCTCCTTCTTTCTGCTAGATTGAAAAAAGATTATCATAGTTCATTAGCCAAGGTTGGTTATTGCCAAAGTGCACGATAAATCTTCTCTCGAGCTGCTCAAAAGAATGAATGGTCTCTAGTTGAAGGCTAGAGTACCACACTCGCATCGATTTTTTAAGCATTGCTAGGAAGACAAGATAAAAGAGGGTGTCTGAAGCCCCTATTGCATCATGAGGGCCTTGTAGCCCTCAAGGTGGTCTAGCAAATCTAAAGAGCTATCATATGGTTTCACCTATGGCATTTTGAACTGAGGCAGGATCGATTCCTCCAATATCATTTGAGAGAAAGGTGTGTGCAAACTAAAATTGAGGGAGTCGTCATACCTCTGATTTTCTTTCCAGAATATCTCTAGCTTCTGCTCGATTTTTAGGATCTTCTACTTGAGATTATTCTCGCACCGAAACCCACTGGGGCTTGGGGAGTACCCCGAAGTTGAGTCTCCTCTCGAAGACTCTGAGGTTTGCTGCCACCGATCCATTCTGCTGGGACTTCATCAAGGTGATGGGGATCGGTGAAAAATTAGTTCAGAATGATGAGAATGCCATGGGATCCTCTTGACGCTCTTAAGACGGGATTAGTCATGATACTGCAATGAAAAGCAGCTTGGCAAGCTGGCTCTCGCCAGAGTTGCTTCTTTGTGGCTTGTTAGAGCTGTTGCACAACAATGGTTAGTATCTGAATCTTTTGGACTAGGACATCGAACTACTATAGATTTGCCGCTATGGCAGACTAGGTTGGACCCACCGCTAGGAGCTTCACATTCTGCTAAGTCCATCGAGACGTTGGTAGTGGAAAGCAGTGAAGGCATTCTGCATCTACATTTTCTCCATTTCTTCCTTCCTTTTTCAAAATTGGATAATAGGTCCTTGCTCCAGCGTCAATATGTTATTGAAAGTAAGGTTTTAAATATTGATACCGCATCCTATGCCAGTTGTCGGTCGGTACGGGACTGGCTTGTATTGATAATAAAAAAATAAAAAAAATCCATCCAATGGCCAAAAAAAAGAAAAAACTAAGCTATACCAGTGCCGTACCGCACCGTACTGATGTTGTACCACACCATACCGGCCAGTACCACATCATACCACGTGGTTCGGGCCTGTACCGTACCAAATCGATCAGTACTATTCGGTTTAGACCGATTTTCAATTTTTCATCGGTATGTACAGTACGGTACGGTATGGTATGGAGTACACCGACTGGTTCGGTCGGTATGGAATACCATGTTTGAAAGTCTCTAGACTGACATCAATTGCCCGCCAACTTGATCCTTGAATCTGGTCTACGGGTGCTTCCTCCTCTAAGAACCTGTAATGAAAGGCCACACTCATCGGAGATGCTCCAATAGAGGACCCTTCGATTCTTAAGTTAGCTAAAGCTTGAGAATAAAGAAAAAATAAAGAAATGGGAGAGCGAGATAGTGCATACATTATTCTTGTTTCACTTGCTCACCTAAAGGTCTCCTCGTTATCTCTTTATATAAAAGTGAGTTAAGTCATTATGCCTGAATCCAGTAGGCTATTAGGATGGAAAATATGCCCATTAATTTGCAAATCACGATTGTTAGTCCGAGATGTTATACATAAATTCTGTCCATGTTCTAGAAGTTGCAAAAGATCATGCGATATTATAGGAGATTCTATTGGGTTGACCTTACCATTGAGTGGGCTAATGGTTTAACGTTGGTAGAATACCAGAGTGCCACTTTGGTGTGAAACCATGATCGATTGAGTATGTGTGAGGTCGTAAGCCTGAAGATAGTATTTATCGAACATCTAGGTTGTTTGTGATGAGTTGGAATCAATATTTATTTGATTGGCTTCCATCCAATAAGAAGATCAATTTTTGTGCGGGATCATAGATTTGCTACTTCTCTTTAGGCTTAAGCTATTTTATGGTCCAAATCACCTTGTCCTAGGCCAAAGCATTCTGGACGATAAAAATGACTCACCCCTAATATTATCTAATAAAATCATTATTTCTCATGCACTAAATTTTTTTGAGCAAAAATTGATGAAAGATTTAGATTTGTTAAAAAATATTTTTTTATTTAAAGAAATGAAAGGAAATCTAAATAGCTACTTTTATCAGTATTATATATCAACTATTGTTATGTTAAAATGACCATTATTTTAATTTATAGCAACTAATTGTGGTTTAGCTAATAAAAATGTAAAAATGTTGAATTTTTAGGATACAAAATTCAAACTTTTATCCATGGAATAACATAACTTAAACAAACATGAAATAAGTTATTTTAATAAAACTACTATGTAATCAAATGGAGCCTAAGGTTGTTCTTAACATGTTTGCATTTTTTAGAGAAGTGTTAGAATGTAATAAAAAAATATTACCCCAAAAAATCTATCTGGTAAGATTGCAACGAAACAAAATCTACGACTATTTTTAATATAAACAAAGATAGCTAAAATGTTTTCCATCTCTAGCATAGTAATAGCATATAGCACAAATATGATATCTAATGAAGGTGCAGCTAATATATAAAAAAGGAGAGAGAGAGAGATAGAGCGAAAGATTAATAATTCTTTATACATATTAGCTACATGGATTAAAATACATTTAATGATTTATTTTTTTTTTTTTCAGCATAGAAATTATTTAGAAGTTTCTAGGTCTAATTATAGGACAAAGAAGATACTCTAAACAAATGATATCTAAAGTATATATTGGATATTGGGGATCACATATTTAATAAATATGCATCATTCATCTCCAAGTTGGAATGAGGAACAGAATTATTCATGAGCTCTTACTGTGTATTGTTTTGTAAAAAAAATCAATTATTATTTTTATCACTAAATCAATAATTAGATAATTATTTTTTTCAAAAATCATCTTAGCTCAATTAAAAGTATTAAATATGTCTTGTAATTTGCCGAACCATTCCGTACCATTCAATAAAGAATCTACCATATGGTCTTAGAGAAATCGATATAAAACCCTATTTCAAATGGATACAAGCTTCATACCATCCACACCAAAATATATCATCTTATATTGAAATACGTACAATCTATACCTACATGTATCAAGATAAAAATTAAAAAAAATAATTTAAAAATTATTTCAATATATGATGTATATCATATCGCACTAATCGACAAGATGTCGATATTATATCCGATATTGAGATAGTGGACTTTGATACAGATATATCTGCAATTGTGATCTCCTTGCAATTTACAACAGAGCATCATCCATTTTTTTCTCTCCCTTCCGTAATCATGACAGCCGGAAAAACCCTACAACCTGGACTGATCATGATGGCCCAAAGAGTGCCATCCACACCACAACCAGGTTCCATCCTTTTCCCGGAGAGTGGGGTGTTGTCCTCCTCCTCATCATTAGCGTCACTGTACTCGTCATCATTGACATTACCCATTATCACTGCTGTCATCATCAGCTTGTTTTGGACCTCTTAATACTCAATTTAATAGAGTCCAAAATTCAGAGTTCCATTTGACAGAGGCTCACCTAGAAAATGTTACCGGTTCGCTCGTAATGCCACGAGAAAATGTGACACATGCAGCAGGGCCTTTCCTTGGAAAGAACCAAAACAATTTGAGAGCATTACACTGAATTTAGAACCTGATACTTCCATTCTTACTTTCCATACACCAGGAATATGTGGACGTTACACCGCTTCATGGGTGTCCAATGACCACGGACAACCATACAAGTAAATTAAAGCAAAAAGAAAAAGAAAAAGAGAAGAAAAGAAGTTAGCACTGATGGTCTATCTGGCTGAATCTCCACAAGCTCAATACTCATCTTTTTCACCTTCGTATCTATTCAGCCGCAAGTTCGGATCCGTCCAATGACTCTAATATTGTAGACAACCATTAAGTGAGATAATTACCTGGTCCCACATTTGGGAGCCTTATTGTGGGAGAAAATACTTTTGCTTGACTATTCTGCTGCAGAATCACTAGGCATCCTTTCATACAATCGATAAATCAAAGCTGACCTCGACATTTGTGGCTCCCTTTCCAGGACCACAATCACATCCTTGGCAGAGATGTGGCATTCAACTTTTGGTGGCATTGTTGCTAGGCCCCTCCCGGATTTTCTCATGCCTCCTGAGAACATTTAAAGAGAACATTTGAATTAGAATACCACATTATCTCAGCATGAAGAGTTGATTCTCAAGCTTATAAGTTCTTGAAATGAGTTGATACAGAGGTGACCTGCTTAGCAGCTCACCATCCACTCCTAAACAAATGATGAGAACCACATGCTGGTTAATTATAAAGCTAAAGGAAACCCTGAGCCAAGAAGAAAGACTACGTCACACTTGCCTGATAAAAACGCAGCAGGCAGGCCTCTTCTTTCAAATTCTTGTTGTTCGCTTGAACTTATTCCAGAGTTCAGAAAGGAGTTGTTGCCTGTAGTCTTATATTGATGGTACCAAGAAACCCCCTCCAGTCTCCCTTCACGCTTCTGCCGAGCCTGCTCAGCCATAAGTTGCCACTTTGAGAGCATATCATCCCCTCCAACTGCAGCTCGAGCAGCAACATTAGCAGCTGTGGCCCTCATTTTATCATCCTCCTTATTGATCTGCATGCAACAGAGTTTTATTGGGGGGAGAGAGAGCGAGAGAGAAGCACCAAACTAGGTCAATGGATCTCCACCATTACCTTGTGAGTCTTGCAACGACCCTCATCTTTGTGCTTGTCTCCATCAACTCCTGTGTTCCCCTCCCCCTGTGTTCATCAATATTGAAAATTATATCCATTAAGGTTCTATAAATACATAAGCAGCAGTTGGAGATCCTTCACAAAATCATAAAACAAAAAGTTATGATGATTTATTTCCAAGAGGAAACATGTCAACATTGCATGCTCATCTAAAAGCAGCCAAAACTTTCTTCTTTCCAAGTGCAACTTGTGAATTATTTTCAGTTACTAATGATGTTCACATTTATTACAAAAACAAACATGCACTTTCATTCTGCCATATAATCTTGTTTATCTTATGGAAGAACTTGAGTGAAAAAAACCTATAAGACTGTAAAACAATGCCTTAAATACCTTTGGGGAAATCTAATAATGATTATTGCTAATAAGATATATGGTGAAGATGAACATCGATGAACTCAGGTGCATGCATGTGTACATGCAAGTGCATGCATACACAAATATGTACATCTGAATGGTATATACTACTGTACATATTAGAAAAGTAATGTCCAGTTGCTTAAACTAACTCTTTGATATTTATCTCTAAATAATCTTCTCTCTTTCCAAAATTCTATCCCTCTAGATCCATTTGAATTATTGATAGATCTCTTTTCTTACTAAATATGCATTTATACACACAATGACCCATGTAGACCAGCCATGGTCCAGTCATCACCGGTGAGGTGTACGAACATAATCAATCTATGCATCTCCAATCCTCTTGTCAAAATATTTGACGTAATGAAGCAGTTATAGCTCTTTTAATATAAAATGTGTATTCTGTTCCTATATAAAACACATAACAGCGAGGTCCTGGGATGGTATGAAAATTGACTAGTAAAAAAAAAAAAATCTGAACACTCCCAGAAGTTGGCAAAGAGGCATGATCATTGAAGTGGAACCCACTATTTGTTATATAGATATCATTATCAACATGCAAATTCATCCAAGGAAAAACACTCACCCGATTTGGATTAAGAGAACAAGAGAAAGGAAAAGAGAAAATGAGGAGCGAAATCGACTCTCTCATTTGGTTAGAAAAATAAGGGAAGAAGTGGAAAGAAAGAAGAGAAATAGAGAGCTCACTTCTCTCAAAACCCACAATTTTTTCTCTCCAAAAATTGAGGGATTTGGAGAGAAATGAAACTAGATGCTCAAAATAATTTTTTTTATTCCTATTTTTCCTGAAAAAGGACAACCCAAATAATTTTTCTCTCTTGTGCATCCAAACAAGAGAAGAGAGGCTTTATTTTTGTGCCTCTTCCTTTCTTCTCTCTTACCTTTTCTCTTCTTTTCTCCTCTCCAAATTGTAACCAAACGAGTACTCACTTCGTTATGTTTTCGGAGCTTATCAGCTTCTTCAGCCTGCTTTTTCTCCCACTCCTCCTTGGCTTTTCGGTTCATCATTGAAATTTGGTGACGAACATCTGAGGTGACCACAAGTTGGTGCCTCATCTTTTCAATATCAATCCTCTACAAACATATATGAAAAAGTTAGTAAAGGGAATATTGAAAGCAACTCAAACCAACGAGCAAAGCAGTAAAACTTTACTTGTTTCGATAGTCTTATCAAATTGCTTACTAATCCCCGCAAACGTTCCTCCAGACACTGAAAAATGAAAATGAGCATGATCATGTAATCAAACTGCAACAAAAGAAAAAAAAAATGGCTACAAAGTCTCACCAATGACAGGCAGTGCTCCACATCGTTGCTCATACTCTGTATACTACTTTCAGACACTGCCACAGACACCAGAAATCAATCATTCTTTTAACATCCAGAACAATTTATTCAGTGGACAATAATGGTAACTGGCTCAGAGGTTAAGAGTAAATACTGATTTTTGCTAGTTTCTTCTGAAGAGGGCCCTTCTGCAGAATTAACCTTTCTTCTTCTTCTTGTACCATTCTACGAGCTGCCTCCGAAGCCGATTCTCCTCCTTGGGAGTTGACAAAAGTTGCTCTTCTTCTTCCTGTCATCCAATTAGATATCATTTTGGTCATGAATTCATGAATTAGATCATTTTATGTCAAACAACGAAGACCAAAGAAATCATCATACCCTCAAATCAACTCCACTGACAGCTGTAACATCATTGAGATGTTCAATGCTTTGGTCAAGAAAAGTTCCAGAAGTCTTCTGCTTTTTGCTGTGTGACATCACTCAGAAATGATTCGCACAAATAGATAGGAGAAAGATAGTAAGATTTAAATGACTTAGATCAGTTAAGTACTGAAAAATGAGAATCACCTTGACTGGGGAGGGGAAGTCTCTAGCACTTCAAATGGTTTTTTCTGTCCAACAGTAATCCTCTTTGGAGGAGTTTTCATAGCAGTTCCTGCAAGAACCGATGGGGTAGCAGATGAAATCTGAGAGTGCATCTGGTTTTACATGTAACAGAAGGCACATGTTAGTTTAACAATATTTCTAGTGATGAAGGTTGGACCACATAGGTACTTCATTGCTCATGTGGCAGAAGTTTTGTATTGATGATCGGTTAAAGCATGTAAAATGCTACATTAAGTAATAGTGAGCAGCCTGAAATGAAAAATATTCACACAAAGGTTTAATGTCTTATGCAGACATTAAGTAGATCAAATTGGAAACTATTATGGCATGACAGAGACATATCGCAGAATAAGGAAAATGCAACTAAAACTAACAGCTTAAAGAATATATATTGTATTGCTTAATGAATAATATAGCTTATGGTCATGAACTCAGAGTGCATGTAGTTCCATAGTGAGGTACTGACACAAAGTCCAAAATAACATACTATCATCATTCTTCCTCCATAGGTAAAGCTTTATCTGAAAATTTTCTTTGACTATGAAAGAAACCAGTTTGGCATTATCTTGGGATCCAAAAGCAACGTCACATGCTAGAGCAAAATCATCTAAGTTGCTATAAAATGGAAAATCACAGGGTTAGCAGCCTCGTGGATCATACAGACTGCTCTTGTTTGAGCTTTCTGTTCCTAAAGTTGCTTTGCCAATGTTTGGCAACTTGCTAATAGTCCCTTTTGTCACCAAGTGATATTTGTCATTGTCTGATTGATTCCTCATACCCAATGCTTTGGACCAAGGTTCATACATACTCCCATCATGGTTGAGCTGAAATGATAGTAGATATGTATGTACCATTTAAAAAAGAATTTCATTAGCCAAGTAAATAAATAGGGAAGGCATTTGTTATAATTTTGATAGTGACAAGAGAACTAAAGTATAGTCTAATACAAAAAATGAGGAAGAGCTTCTTGGTGTGAATTAGAACTCCTATTGCTGGATTCAACTTGGCTAAGAGAACCTGAAGGAGGAAGTGACTGAATTTGGAACACCTCGAAATGATTACCAACATTCAATGCAGGTCTGTATCACTGATCGCAGATCTTAGAATTGGAACCATGAAGGCTTATTTTCTATTAAGACTTCCTGTAAGTTCAGGTGGTCAATGCAAGAATCTGCCATTTGTGGAGCCAGTCCTCAGAATACTTAACCATGCAAAATGCAATTGTTTCTTTAGTTGTAAAATGGATAGAAGCTTTGGACCTCTATGTATTGATTGTCGTTTCTCCTCAAAATGAAAAAGACAATGGGCTTCACTTCTGTCTATAGTAATCACCATTCTTGATTGCTTTTCAATACTACTGCACTTCGCAGTAATCTAGAGATCAGCTCAGCTTAGCAGATCCGTTATCAAATGCTTGTGCTAGACCATATGGCTAGAGTTCCTGGCTTTCTCATATTGCTGGCATCATGGATGCTTGGTTAAAGTTGCTTCATGCTTCAAATATGGTTTATTTCTGTTTTCCTTGACTTACCAATAGAAGACTTCTAAGTTGTTTAGCAGACCTCTAGACCTCGATATTATCTCCACCAAAGTTTTAAATCCCGTGGGATGAAGGTGTCTTGGTTTCTCCATCGAACCAGATGCCCCATTGTTTCGTCCCGTCCTGATAGCAGTCCTTATAGATATCCTCGGTCTCTCTCTCCTTTTTCTTTCCTTCTTTTTTTTCTTTCTTTCTTTTCTTCTACCTTCCTTTCTTTCATTTCTTTTCTTTTCCCCTCATTTCTTACTTTTTTTCTTTTATTCTTCTTTCCCTTTCTTTTCTTTCTTCTTTCCTTCATTTCTTTTTCTCCCTTCCTTTCTTTATTTGCTCTTTCTGCTTCTCTCCTCACGTGGGTGGATTTCAGAGTCTTGACTCATCTCAATCCTATTTTCTCATAGGAATGAGACAGGACAATCAAGATGCCCCCATCTCACTAGGATGTAAAATCTTGATCTCCACCATAAATCTTGTTATAAAGTATATGATATGAAGGGGAGGCCACATATTCCCTCCACAAATCATTAGATTTATTTAATAATGATAGGCAGGTGCTGTAGTCCACCTTTCCTTGACAGAAAGAGCAAAGGATGTTGTAAGAAAATTCAATTATGCAATGCTGTGATAACAGGTACTTTTTCCATTGATATAATATTGGACCGAAATACCTGATTCGGTCAATATAGTACCATATATACTACAAACTGGGACAGTTCATGGTCATGATATCGAATGGGCCCTAAACTGATGTGAACTAGCCGTTACTAGGCTGAACCACTTGGAATTGAATGGACTGGTGGTTTAGTATGGTAAATGCCTGGTTCGGGCCTAATTAACCCCTCCTTAGTAATCGAGGAAGAAAAGGTCACCACACCCTTTTCTCCCTCTATTTCATTGATGAGCATTGTAAGAGAGAAGAAAAAAGAGGAGATAAGAAAGAGAGGAAGAGAGTGGAAGGCCGAGTAGGAAAGGTAGATCCTTAGTTCACCAAGGTATTTTCCTAGATTCCCTCTTCCATTTTCTTTTTTTAATCTAATAAATAGGCAAAAAAATTGAAAAAAACTAAATTACACTAACATTTTCTACTTTGGCATGATTTTGTGCTATATCATAGATCTTGGTCAGATCTACACAATGCTATTATTTTTTTTGATTTGCCATTTGTTTTTATTAAAAATATTTTTAGATAAAAATTAACAAACAAAATAAATAGATGTTAGATTCAAAAATTAGTGTGATGTTTGGAATGTAGCATGCTATCTGCTGTCTTTTTCTAGCAATAATTTGATTAATTTTTGATATTTTAATTGCTTCTCAGATAAAAGCCCAACTTTAAATTCCTAGATCAATTCAGCAATTAGTGCATAATATGGGCTGAAAAATATATGTCATACCTCAATCAGAAGCAAGAATAATGTAATCAAAATTTATTTTTCAAAATTTTATTTAAACTGAGTATCATTTTTAATCAAAAGAATTATTAATTCAAAATTCATTAAATTTCAATTGCATGTAAAGATATTTCAAACATATTTTTTGGAGCATGTATCAAAATTTTTTTCGATGGTTACGCAACTGTAATACCCAAAATTTTAAAACTAACCAACAAACAAAAAAAAAAGATAGGAATTGGGCTAGCACGTGCGTTGACGTGCTGGAATTAGCATAGAAGATGCGAAAAATGCGGAAGAACTCCCGAAGGAGTTCTACTCCGATCCAAATCCTAAACCCACTAGAAAATTGAGACCAAATCAAACCCTAAACCCTTCCTATTCGAGGTCTATTTAAAGGCCTCAATCTCTTAGGTTTTTCCTCACCAAAACCCCCATCAAATTTCTTTGATTTCTTCCCATTTACGGCAGTTCATCCTTGCTTTGGCCGTCAAGAATTCAATTAATCTCAATCAAGGATCAGGTAAATCCCTTCCACATCTTCTTCTTAATCTTCTATAAGCCCTAAGCATGAATTTTGCCAAAAATTTTCTGCCGAAAATCCTTTGAAAATTGCTAGTTTTCAAATTTTCTTGTTTTCATGTTCATCCTTGATTATTCCATCGCCTTCGCTGCCACCGATCACTGGACCCTGGTCATGATCACTGTCGGGGCCTACTCTTCCAACCATGGGTGCTGTCGGTTGGGGTGGGGGAGAAGCTCCCTTGATTCGGAACAAGAAAAGGGAGTTCCCTATTTTGTGGAAGAGAAAGGAGGATGCAAGTCCTCTGTTCCGTGAAGGAAGAAGGAAAAAGAAAGAAAAGAAAAAGAAAAAAAATCTTTCTTCTGTCTACCTTCTCTCTCTTTCCTCTCTAGTCCTTTCTCTCTACCTTCTTTCTCTATATTTTCTCTCTCTATAAACTTTCTCTCTATAAATTTATTTCCATTTCTTCGGTGTTTTCCCTCTCTACCATGTTTGATGTCTCTTTCTTTTCTTGAAATTAATAAAACTAGAGGTCCGTCTTCCATGATTAATTTGATCTTACTTTAGAAATTTGATTCGAAAAATTTCACCCAATTTTCGATCCGATCTTAAGTGGGATTTTGATTTAAGATTTTATTTTGATTTAATTATGAATTAAAATTAATATAAAAATATAATTTTGAATAATAGATTCTAAATAATCTCCTCAAGATTAATCGATATCTTTGTTCAGTATTCTGTGAAAGGTAAGTAATGAACCATCTTCTCGAGATATTTTATAATTATTTTGAGAGTAAGTATTAGTCTTTGAATTATGCATGATAAAACTGTGTTTTGAATCAAAAAGTGATTTGAAATTCTGAGATTTTTGAAATACTATGATTTATGAATTTATTATGAAATATATATGGAATTATGACATATATGTTATGTTACAAAAATGCTTTGATACGGATCGGATTTTGTGCTCTCAGCTTAACTATATTCTGGACCCTGCCAATGGGATTGTGCATTGGACTCTGGACTCTGCAAATGAAGATTATACATTGGTACTGTACACTCTACCAATGGGGATTGTGCATTGGTACTCTAAATGGCTCACTGTTTCCATTCTGGGTCCTACCGCAGGGATAAGTGTGGTCGTAGTTCTGACTATTGAGTTATATATATATTTTTAAATCGAATCGGATTTATGATTATACATGCATATGATTAATGAAAATATTTGATTTATTTAAGTAACATAAAATATATTCTTATGTTTATTCATGGCATTGTTTTTGAACATTATATCTTATAATAATATTTGAAATGTCTAGTTGAGATACTCATTACTTACTAGGCTATCAAGCCCATCATCTTTTTTTTTTTAATTTTTAAATTCAGATAATTGATTACGAATGTGGGTATTATTGGAAGAGAGTTTTAGAGGCGAGATTGGCATGATTAACTGCATTGAACTTAGATATATTTTTGTGGTTTTTAATAAAATCTTATTTGATTAAGACATTTAAATTTGGATATTATTTGGGTCGATTAATAAATCTAAATTTTGAATTTTAGTGTTTTAATTAATACCATATGTTGTTTGATATCTATTTTGAAATGTCTTGCATGCTTATTGGGAAAGTTCTTCATAAGTATGTAGCAATTGCCATGACCCTCGGCTTATGCTCTCGGATTAGGGGCATGATACAACTTATACAAATTTTTTGTAAACTTCAAGTCTTCATGTTTGACTAGATATCATCCTTCTTAGTCTTTGAGACTATGGATCAGGCCTTCACAGTTCTTTCGCCAATACCCTCCACCATACCCAATAATGCAGCAATATCGGCAAAGCTATCAAGTACAAATAGCCTACTAGGATCTCCTGTTGGCATAATACTCAGACTGGAGGCAAGTCCCAAAACATGATGCATATGTGTATGAGGAACATTGACAGTCAACTTGGAATTCAATATATGCATGCATATTTCATTTACAAGTTTTAACATAAGTATTTTACATTTTAATATTATGCCTAGTTAAGTTAATGCATACATAGTCATACTATTCTTCCAGCATGTAACATAAAAATTTAAAGTATATTACATTTAAACATTAAACATAAACTCATAGAATCCTATTTTTCACTTGAAACTAAACAAAGAAAGCTTAAAAATGTTAAAAACACAATAAATTAAAAAATTAACTTTTTGTGTACGTGTACGGGTCAGTACGTTACAATTGTAGTGTTGCATTGTACCAATCTCCCACCATATGCAGTCTGTACGGAAACTATGAAACCTTGATTTTTGCACAATTCATATATTTGATGATTTACATAATGGGATGCGTACATGTAAGATCACATCAGATCAAGAATTTGAATGCAGGATGTTTGAACAGCACTTGAGTGGAGAAATGAAATGATACATGAGAAAGGAATCTGTATCTAAAAAAAAAGAATGAATGCATGATTTCTTTCCAAAATCTATGGTTCTAAATGTCTCTCTCCCTGTACCAGTGGAAAAGCACAAAATGGGCTGTGCTCCCATTTTCCTCTTCCAAACATGGTCACAATATTAATGCTAGGGATCAGTGTTTTCAGGCCACTATGCACTTGTGGAAACCATCTAGAATCCAAATATATTATTCTTGAACTGCCAAAACGTAATGGTACACAAATTGTCAACAAATTACACTGAGTTGACCAGCTGATGAAATTTTTTCAAAAAGTTATATTTTTTATGAAATAATGAAAATAAAAAAATGTATGATGCTTCATAAAAACAAAAACATTAGATAATAATTATGGCACCTGTAATCATTTGCATAGGAGATTCTATTAGTTGGAATTCTGCGTATGCATATCATGTTGTATCTTGTTATGTCCAAGATTCGTTGTCTTGGTACTGGACCTCTATTAGTATAATCCTATTATAGGTTTGGTACTGGTACAATAAGGTTTGGTCAGTATGCACTCGTACAGACTGGTATTGGCCAACCTTGGTTGTGTCCAAATGTCCTAAAAGATTCAACACCCCAATATTCTAGCAAAACAAAGCATCAAGGTTAACATAGTCAAAAACTAGGATTTTTTCTTCTATATTTTCATTTAGTTTTCATTTTGCCCTGTAGCTCTAAAAGTAGGCAGCAGCAACACTAGAAGTTACATGTTCGACTCGTAAAGGAAGGGACCTGCATATCATTTAACTACGATGGAGGAGGTATATGTCATGCATGTGAAGACATGAATTAAAGTGGTCTTGACTTTCATAACTTCACTAACAAACAATAGAATTACAACTTAAATAACCTTTCTTATAGATATGCAAGAAATGTTGGTTCCCAAATGCTCATTAGCACTCTATCATGTTTTAAATAGTACGATTAACACTACTTTCAAACCAATAAATTCTCAACTAAAAATATTTTTATCACATTCTGCATAAGTCCAAAGCCCCCCACAATAGCAGCAATTGAAATTCCATCCAGTTAATAGCCAAAATGATATAAGCAGATAACCTAACCTGCATCATGGGAACTGATTGACTTGCCACAGAACCTGAAATCTGATTCCATGTTGTTGTACTTGTAGATGCAGATAAAACCACTCTAGATGGCCTTTTCTCAAGTGTTTCATCCTTCATATGTCCAGATGTTGGACTCCCTTGGTCAGTGTACTCTGATTCAAAAGAAGAACCTTTTGAAGCAACAACTTGAGGCTGGCTTTGAGGTTCAGCAGACTGATCAACTACTTCTTGCTTCACAAATGGCACTGATGGAGGGACACTGTTTTTTGGATCTTTATTTAGTATGTTAGCCGTAGGTAGCTGCCATGCATTTGGATTTTGCTTATGTGCTGATTGGTTTGACGGGTAAGATACAGAGTCCCCATGCATTCTCTTGGTTTCATTTGACATACTTTGCATCTCATATTTGGTCATATTCACTGCACTCATGGGCTGAATGGACCCTGATTGTGTTGAAACAATGCCCTGAGAAGCCATAACTTGCCTCATTTGTGAATTCTGAGGTTGTGGCCTCAAAGAATTTGCTGCAGCACCAATAGAAGGCCTAGGATATGTATGAGCATCTAAATTACCAGTTGAGTTTCCATACATAGAGAAAGATGTTTGTGGAACTTGTATCTGTTGCTGTGACTTGCTAACTGCTTGTGATGAAAATGTTGAGATTTCCTTCACTGGATTTACCACATTCATGCTGGTTGAAGGAGAGGGGGAAGAACACATCCCCTTGCAACCTGACATATTTTCATTTTTTTCAGACTTCCTAATGGTGTTCTCTGGAGTTGAGAAGCTTGTATCAGTCTTCATTTGAACAGTTGAAGCTGAAGCAGTATGCTGGAGAGGTGATGATTTGTCTTCTTTCTGATTCTGCGATGAGGGCATGGGATGGACTAATCGAAATGTTTGAGGTCTGATAAGCTGATTAGCACCAGAATATGAAAGTTGTTGAGAAGAAGCTTGAATCTGTAGGTTATATTGGTTCTGATTTGCCTGCCAAGCTGCCTGAGCTTGTTGCTGCTGCCAGTTTCAACAAAAGCTAGTTATGTTATGGTTCAAGTAAATTGCTGTAAACCATACCTAATTAGGCTTGACCCATCTGTTCAATATTGACTTCGTGTGTCACCATTTGGTCTAATCTAATCATCCTCCAACATTACCAAGTTGATTGATTCTGTAATCTTGTACAAAAGTTTTTCATCTACTTGCCTGCATTATTTGATGAGCTGCCTGTCTAAGCATCTGGTCCCCAACAATATTCCTGCTGACCCTTATGAAGTCTTCCTTGGAAATCTCATTGTTCTAAGGATACAAAACAATGTAGTACATGGTAAGGATGTTCTAAAAGAGAAGAGTAATTCAAACAACAAATTTATGTGCTGTTGCCCCAACTAATAGTTTCTAATCCATCAAAAAATTGATCTAGAATTCTATCAACATTTAAATGGAAAGACATGGTAAAACAAATTCTCAATTTTTTTCCACATATTATACAGACAAGTAGTGAATCATATCTTTAAACTATATATTGTATAAATGATTCTCAGTTATAACAATGTTTTCTTTCTATTATTTAAAGTCCAACATTGATCCAAATTTCATCAAATCTTTTGGCAAATCTCTGTCTTCCCTTGCCAAATCTATCCTTAACCAAGATTTTGTTTCGATAAAGTTCCAGCTAAGATCTACTGTATATGTTTAAATACAACTGTGCGTTGGAAAAACCCACCCTCAGTTTATCATATACAGCCTGAAGCTGCATGAATCTATCTTTATCAAGGTGAGGATGTAGCTTTGGAAGCAACGTATAGAAAGGTATGCTATCTGCAACCTTAATCCGCTTAATTGAGTTGTTCGTTTGGCTAGCAGTTGGGTTTTCCTGACTATTTAACTGCTGCATCATATGTTGTTGGCTCTCTGAATGCTGAGCTCTGTCCTGAACTATGCAATATGAGGGATTCTTCTCAGAAATGTTGACTTGATTTTTGTCAAAAAACTGAAAGGGATTCTTTTTGGTCTGTTGTTGCTGCTGATCATGGTGCAAATTCTCCTGATCCAAAACTAGCTGATTATGTGCCAATTGTCTATTTTGTTGGTGTTGGTCTTCTGCACCAAAATCTTTCTGCATTGAACTTGCATGTGGTAAATGCTGCTCAATGGACTGAAACTGCTGATATTCTTCTTCTGGTTGAATATTGTGGACAAGATTTTTCTCTTGACTGGAAGTCTGCCACTGTCCAAATAACTGGCTTGATTTAGAACTACTCCCTTGCAATGATACTCCTGTTGAATTCACATAAGAAGGTCAGAACAGACAACAACATTGTATCCTAGAAAAAAAATAAAAAGAAGTTCTAGGTTTTTCATTTGTCTGAAGCGAGACCCTTAAGAGATAAAACAAGATTGTTTCCCACAAAGTGCAAGCATGCTTCTGAATTATATAACATCTAAATACATATAGGCAGAAGGAGCCAGAAATGAAAAGATATCTGAAAGGCAATAAGAATACTAATATGAAAAGAAGTGAGGAAAGGAAAAAAGAGATGGGGTTGGGGTGGCGGGTGGGGATCTTTTAACAGTTTGCCAAGTAATTTATCGTTGTTTGCCAGACAAGTCATGTTCTCTTTGTTAGATAAGTAATCTAATATGAAAAATATGTTAAATTGTATAAATAGCCTAATGTGAGATGCAACTAAAGTTTGGGAGAAGGAGCAGCATCTTATAGAAAATTTAGAAAAGTTTAAACAGATTTGTGACGGTTTCAGACATAACAAATAACAACTGCATTTTTTTGATCGTTAAAAAGAATTCTGTATTCAAATATGAAAGAAATAACCAAGTAAAGAGTAGGCCAACTTATGGCCATTGAAAAATTGCAATGACAATAAATCCTAATGATGACATGCACGTTGGAAAGCATACTTCTCAGCCCAAAAAATACTTCAAGCTCTTAATATAAGATATTGACCTTTAACTAAACTACCATCTCCCATCCATTTGCTTCTAATTCCAGGAGATTGACATTGTATTAAAGCGATAGTTGATTGATGCATCATTAAATATCCACATGTTGGAAAATTGCATGACAAATAGGATAATTATCTAGTCAGTAACCACATGCATGAAGAGATTTCGAGCTACAAATGAATACTGCAGCACTCAAGCACCCAATGAACCCTGTAATGTTTCATGACATGATATAATGGATCAAAACGTTCTCAACCAAATTGATGATCTCTGTTTACTAATGTAGAAGTAGTCGGTTCTTCCTTCTCTTTCTTTTCCGTAAGTTTTAAAGTTTTAACATAACCTACCAGTTATCAGTTAATGTAGTCATCAACTCTTCATATCTAATATATCAAATGCGTCATGGTGTATTAAAATGACAAATTTTACGATTTCTCGGATGCTAAATTTTAAAACAGTTTGAAAGACGTAGACCCTTAATATTCAATCCGATATAAAAGTTAAGATCCCCATTCTGACATCCGAGGCTGGATGACAAAGAATCTGAAGCGGATAAGTAAGCTAATACGACATTTGATTATTACTCAATCCTACACAAATCTATGGCGATACGTGCAATAAAGACATAAGATTACCACATTTTCTAAAGATATAGAATCAGGCATTCAATTGGAGTACCGCAAATACCGGCATTGGAATCAGAGGGCTCGGAGGTGGAGGGAGCACCGCCACTGATATCCCGGTTAAGAGCAGCGGTGAACGCCTCGACATCTGCCCCCGAATGCATGCTCTCGTCCTGCCAATCCCCCAGATCATATCAAGAACAAGTCTATCAGACAACATCAAGAAAACCACAAACAAACTAGACCAAGATTCAATTCCGATTTCAAGGTAATAAGAGAGAGATAGAGAGAGAGAGAGGGGGGGGACCTCATCTTCTTCCAAGAGTTTCATGATGGAAGGATCCATGGCGGGGAGTTGGATTGGTTGAAGAGAAGTCCGTTACAGATGGGCACGACAACCCTAAAGACGAGCAAGAGCTCCGAGCTCGCATACTTTTGAAAGGCACCCAGGGAGCGCTATATATAGGCGAGTCGTCCGGAGGAAGTTGGGATTAGCTCCCGATTTTGGCGGCAAGGCTATCAACTAATTCTACTCATAAACTTTATATACGACAGTCAGATCTGCCGTCCATGCTTTCCACGGGAGTTATCTTGTCCACTCATACTTATGAGATTACGGACGGCTGATTTTGCCCTGCATATAGAAATATGCGGGCGTTCGGATGCAGCGTTCTCGGATCGTACCCTTGCCGCTCTCTCCTCGATCTTCCTCACCTTCTCTGCCCCATGCCCAAATTCTCCACCTTTTCTGCCTCTCTCGTCCCATATTGCTGCCTGTGAAATCTAATGCCCTTTTCTTCTGATCCACCACCTCCTCCTACGAGGGTGGTGATCACGGCAAGATCCTAATAGGAACCAATCCGATCAAATCTACCTCCATCTCGACTCCTGAAGGAAATACGAAGGGATCTCCTCCTCTTCTTTGCTTCAAGAAACAAGGCGTTGGATTGGAGAGAGAGACGGTTGCTTGGGCTTCCCCGGAGGCCCCAGCACCTCTGTCTCGTTGGTGATCAACTCTCAAGATACGTATACCAAATGTATTTGTTGATGCAAGTCTTATGATTTATTGATACACACTTCAAATTGAGGTAATACATATATATTTTAAATCCATGTTTTTCTAATTCATAGTAGATCTTCATATATACATATATTGGCATACTGCTATGTACCTGATCATTCATAGATGCACACCTATTTGTTGATACATTCTTACGCTTTATCAATACACACCTCAAATCAAGGTAATGCAGAGCATGTAATTTTTTTGTTAATACATAGTATATATCAAGCAATACGCACCTCTTACCCATGCAAGCTTGAGGTCCTCAACGATGAGCATAATTATTGCTCATGGTATCATCATCAACAAGATGAGAATGGTGATATTAGGAGGCAAAGGCAGTCTGCGGTGAGACAAAACCTCGTGTTCGAGTAGATTTGAAGTCTTGATGTTTGTTTCAAAAAGAAGGGTGGCGGAGAAGGGATGCCAACAAAGGATTGAAATAACCAGTTATGATCAGTAGGCAGAGTTCTTAACGTTGTCGGAGGTGTTTGGTATGTCAGAAAAAAGTGAAAACGAGAGAGAGAGAGAGAGAGAGAGAGAGGGAAGGGGGAGAAACCGGACCCTTAAGAGAGGAGAGAAGAGAGAGAGATGGCAGATTCTCTGTATCTATTATCTAAGAGCAGAAATGGGGCCACTTAACAATGTATTGGGTTGGGCTTGTGCCTAAAATTGTAACCTAGAGGCTAGCCTTGTTAGCCTGATAGGAAATGCTGAAATCAATTTGGGCCAAATAAATCTTGTTTCCTTGTCTAATCTTTTGTAAGAAAATCTAAACGAGCAAACAATTCACACAAAGGCTCATACCAGTGATTTGGGTTGCCCAACATTTCTATTTATAGTTGAGTGCACTAACCAAAGATATGGTCTTCCATCTCAAGTGCTAGTATTTGGCCAGTAATATTGTCAAGATTTTGATTTTGTTACTTCAAGAATGGCAAAGTTTGATTACTATGTTGTTTTGCATGATAAGACTTTTAAAAATGAAGTCGAACGCATACTAGCTAGCAAGC
Organism: Elaeis guineensis; assembly: GCF_000442705.2. NCBI lineage: Eukaryota > Viridiplantae > Streptophyta > Magnoliopsida > Arecales > Arecaceae > Elaeis > Elaeis guineensis. Next base: position 73,190,388 of record NC_025994.2, read on the forward strand.
TATGGTTTACTGCTGAAGGCTGGTAATAGCAAAATAAACTCCTATCACCACGGCAATTATTTAGGCACTAACCATGTTTTGGTTTATGAAAGCTCACACACCACACACACACACACACACGGACTTCTAACCATGCATCAAATGGTCAAAATGTTGGATAGTCTAAAAAATATGAACATTAATACATTGCTTGCATGCATGCATATATATAAAAGTTTGGTGCATGATTTATGTTGCAGCCAATTCCTTCATCGCCTGATCGCCGGGGACGTGCACCTGCAAGGAAAGTCCTCACTGACCGTAGATGCCTCCGGCAGGACCCTCCGATGCTTAAGTCAGAGAGGAGACTAGGCAACAGTGAAAAAGCCAGGGGCTCACGAGAGAGAGAGAGTTTACCAAAACTGTTGCCTTACCCTATTTTATAGTAGAATGCGGTATGATCCCGCCATTAATGGTGTAGACAACTGGAGAGTTGTCAAATCGTCGGAGACTATCAAATCGTCGTGGGTTATCAAGTCATTGGAATTAACCCATGTCCTTGACAGGACAATGCCCCATGACGGTCGTACAGCATGTCCTTGGCAGGACAATAGCCCATAGCGGTTGTACGGCTTTTGGACGGGCTAGCTGACTATATGTCAGTATTTGGTTGTCGGGACGTCGGGTGATGACTCGAAAACACCGTCGGCTGATCTGGTGCTTTGTGAAAGTCGGACGTCGGCTGCCACCTCCGACAGTGAGTCGGTGATATGGGTTTGGCCGTTCGGTCGGTTGGAAATAGTATTAATCTGTTTGGCTGGCATACCTTTGGTCGGATATTGTCGGCAGTCATTGTCGGAGTCGTCAGTCCGTCCGATGGGTAGAGTCGGACATCGGTCGGACCGTTTCGAGGATAAGTCGGCATATAGGGGTCAGCCGGTATATCCCAACAGTTGCGCCCCCACTCCTGAGTCCGATATCGTGTTGGCCTACGTTATCACGTGGGTGACGGCCTCGAACGAAAGGAATGGTTTTCCATCACGTCATGCCCCGACTCTGACAACCATACCAACGGACGATCCGGTGTCAGATGTCTCATCGGAAATGCAAACCGCTGTCGGTTAATTATTCCAAGACGCGATTTTTCCGCCACGCGTTGGGGGGCTATTGGGCCGGAACCGTTCGTGCGGATGGAGGCGACGTGGCTCGATCTGAGGTAGGTGCATCGAATCGTCGGACCGATGAAGGACCCAGGCGCTGCCATGTGTCAACATCCGGGAAACCCTCGTTCGGCGTGCTTTTATCTCGATTGTTGAAGGGTCTTATATATATACGGCCACTCGTATCCAAAGCTTCACTTTTTACTGCCTGTTTCTGGCACTGAGGTCCTGTCGAGTTGTCTCCCAGTTTCAGATAGCAGTTTCCGTCCTTCTTCTTTGAAAGCTTTCTCGAAGCTTTTCATTCTTGTCCCCTTGCATCCTCACTTCCTTTGCATTTTTCTTTTTATTCTCTTTTCTTGGGGCTAGCGTTATGGCTAGAACCTCTCCTCGAGGAAGTCAGTCGGGGAACCCGACCGATGATTCCCGATCGACCCTGGAGGTGGAGGCTTCTTCACTTTCGGGGCCGAACGTCGAACGGCTTAGGAGCAATATGGTATCCCGGAGCAGTTGCGAATTTTCGCCCCTGGGACTGAGGGTCGGGTTAACAACCCGCCTCCAGGCCAGGTGGCCTTTTATGTTGAGGACCTTCGGGCAAGTCTTCGCTTCCCGATTTCGGAGTTCGTCCGGAATGTCTTGGATTATTACGGGCTTTGCCCGGCGCAACTGGCGCCGAACTCAGTCCGGTTAATAATCAGCTTCGCTTTGTTGTATCGGCTCTTGCCGACCTTTCCCCGCATCTCTCTCTTTCGGACGTTCTTCGTCCTCCGACCTCACCTGAAAGCCCGAGGGTGGTGGTTCTTCAATCTCCGGAAGGGCCTTCATTCATAACCGGTCTTCCATCGTCGATCCACAGGTGGAAGAATCAATTTTTCTTCGCTTCTTCTTCGCTACCCTGGGGGTTTCCTTCTCGCTGGGGCGACCCCCGAACTCAGCCGAACGAAAACAGTCGAGTGGAGGCAGAAGATCGAGAGGACTTTCACCGACTGAAGGATATGTCGGTGCCGAAGCAGAGAGAGCTTGTCACCGAACAAGCTTTCTATGACACCGGCCTGGGTTCGGTTCCTCGCTTAGGTACAGTTCGGTCTGTCGGTCGTCTTTTGACTTTTTCATCCATCTTCAGACTTATGCTAATCTTTCGTTGAAATTGCAGGCATGCCGCCGAGAGTAAGACTAACAGATGCCGACATTCGGCAGCATGCGACGAGGAAGAGACCGGCCGGACCTTCGCGGCCACCCAAGAGGCCCCAGACATAATCCCTGATTGCCGTTGCAATGGCGGCTGTGCAGCCTGACACCGAACGAGCATCGGGCTTTGAACCGTCATCGCCTTATCGGCGCCGACGGTGCCACCGAGGTGCCGTCCGAGGAAGGGGCGGCGGAGGGGGTAGTCGAAGGGATATCGATGGCTCCGCCTGTGGAAGAGGTTCGGGTCGAAGCACGAGAGCCCGAACGACCTGCGGCGGCTCCCGTCGCACCCTCGGGAGGAACTCAGTCGAGTTCAAGCTTTCCATCCTTCTCCGATCTCCGGGCCTGGGCGACTGATCGGGAGAAGGCTCCGATGGCGCCGGCGGTCGACTCAAGGTCGGCGGGCCGTGTCGCATCGTCCGATGTTCGGGTTTCTAAGGGGTCATCGCCCTGGTCAACCACAATTTAGCCAGGAGGTTGTGTCAGGCAACCATTCTCCCGGTCGACCGAGAGCTCTTGAAGAGTCAGCCGGTGACCGAGATGCTCTCTTCATTCTACCCAACCATGATCAAGGTGAGTTCTTCTTTTTCTTTCCTCTCCATTATTATTTTCATCATTTTATTTTTTGACGACCGGCCTTCTACTTGCAGCTGATCTACAACATGTCCGAGTTGGAGGTCGGGTACCAGAGGTTTGGCGACGTTCGGGCGGCCTGGAAGGATAGGGCGAAACCGTCGAAGCCGAGAAGGCGACGCTGGTGGAACAGCTGAAGCTGTCGGTCGACCGCGAGGCCAGGCTCGAGGAGGAGATTTCCCGACTCACTGACGGCCTGGCTGCCTCGGAGGTCGAACTTCAGTCGGCCCGCGAGCAGGTCAAGTGCAAGACCCATTCCGTTCATCGGCTGCGGTGTGAGCAGGACATTTGCATTAGTGAGCTCGAGGCCGAGCGCGAACAACTTCGGGTCAGCCTGAAAAATCTGGCTAAGGCTGAGGAGAACTTGTCCTCTGCCCAAGCCGACGCCGACATAGCGAAGGCAGAGGCGGAGTCGGCTAAAGAGGCACTGAGCCGGTGGTGGAGGACTTCTGCGGCTCGGACGAGTATCGGGAGGAGCTTCTCGAGAGCGGCTTCGCCTCCTATCGAGTGGGGTACGAGGACGTCGGGATGCAATTCAGAGGCTGCACCCGGAGCTCGACCTGAGCAGCGTCATCCTTCTGGGTCGGAGGATCGGGCCACAGAGGAGGAGGCCGACCCAATATCGAAGGGTCAGACGGCTGCGGAGGAGGCCGTCCCTGGGCCGGTGGAACGAGCTACCGAAGGTGAGGCGGCTCCAACCTTCGATCCCACTTCGACCCGAGCAGGTACATCGGTCGCTCCCGAACCCTTCCGGTGCAGGAAGTCGATTCCGACGAGTAGTCGGAGTATCTGCTCTGTTGTTTTTATTTTGTTTTTGTTTCGCCTTTGATACTTGTAATCGGCTTCGGCCCAATTTTGTAAGTCTAACTTCAACTAAATGAAATCGAAGACTTTTCAAATTTTCTCCTGCATGCGGTTCAAAGTGTATGTCTCGCTGAGACATCCCCAGTGTATAGGTCGTAGCTCCGACATACCTCATTAGGACATTCGGTAGGATCCAGGTAGTTGATCAAGGTAGTCAGTAGCATGCGCCATGCTAAGGGCAGAGCAAGCCCCGATCGCAGGCCGGCGTCCCGACTGTAGGTCGAGCGTCTGTCGCCCGAACCTTGGTGGGCATGCACGTCGGGTCGGGTGTCGGTCAATCTCAAACGTAGCTCGTTGACATGATCATTCTGTAGAATCTGATAGTCGAGTAGTGTCCGACGTATTCGGTTAGGATAACGATGACAAGTCGAATATCCGTTGTCGACCCTTGGTCGGCATATACGTCGGATGTATGATAAACGGTGGCAAGCCGAATATCCTTCGATCGGTCGTGACCAAGTCGTATGTCGCAAGTGCGACCGCAGTCGTCTTGGCATTTTGTCTTCTTAGTCGAAGCTAAGTCGGCAAGTTAGCCAGCCGCATTGATGAGAGTCGACTGAGGAAGGAGCAGGCTTCAACTTAGAGAGGTTTCATCGCCAGCGCTGGCCTTCCGTTAGTGTAGACAGAATGGTTCTCGTAAGAGTTCGATATGTCGTCGGCGATCGGCCGTAGGTTCCCAACGAAACATGGGCCAAGTCGGGGCGTCGGGGCTCGTACTTCTGGCGAGGGCCGACCCTCGCGGAGAGCCGAACTTTGTTGACTCTGGGGTTTTGAAATTGAGTTATATTCCGAACAAGGGCATACAGAATTCACTGATGGTACAACTTCAGGTTGTCGGCATTTCAAGTCCGGGAATGGCCGTCCTTCCAGGGTCTCAAGTCGGTAGGCGTCCGGCCTACAGGTGTCCGCTATCTTGTAGGGTCCTTCCCAGTTCGGAGACAGTTTTCCTTGATCTTGAGGCTTCGAGACTTCCGCTTTCTTAAAATCAGGTCTCCAATCTGAAAAACTTTGGCTTAACTTTAGCATTGTAGTATCGGGCCACTCTTTGTCGGTAGAAGCCATGCGGAGTTGAGCCTCGCATCGGAGCTCAGGTAGGAGGTCCAAGTCAGCTCTCCGACACTCGGAGTTGCCTGATTCACAGTACTGCTCAACTCTAGTCGATGGCAGCTCGATCTCGAGTGGATCATTGCCTCCGTCCATAGGCCAAATTGAAAGGAGATTCTCAGTCGGAACACGGGGTGTCGTTCGGTACGCCCACAGGATCGAGTGTAATTTTCGACCCAGAGGCCTCTGGCTTCATTCAGTCGAGTCTTCAATCCATGCAGAATGGTCCGGTTGGTTACTTCGACTTTTCCGTTGGACTGTGGATGTCCGATCAGGTCAGCTTGTGCGTGATATGAAATCTTGCACAGAACTCTCTGAAGCTTTAGTTGTCGAACTGTCGCCCATTGTCGGTGATAATAGTGTGTGGCAGTCCGAATCTGGAGATGATGGACTTCTGATAAGTCTTCATCTTACTTCGGTGATTTACGCCAGGGGTTCGGCCTCCACCACTTGGTGAAGTAGTCGATTGCGACGACTATGAACTTTCTTTGACCAGACGTCGGAGGGAAAGGACCGAGTACGTCGATTCCCTATTGGCGAAGGGCCATGGGGCGACAATGGAAGTCAGCTGGTTGGCGGGACGGTGTTGTATGTTGGCGTACTTTTGACACAGCTCACACTTCCGAACCAAATCAGCCGCATCTTTCTTCATGGTGGGCCAGTAGTAACCTTGCCGTAGGACTTTGTAGGCCAAGGATTTGTCCCCAGGTGACTTCCGCAGATCCTTCATGCACCTCTCTGAGTGCGTAGTCCGCATCCGTCGGTCCCAGGTACTTTAGCAAGGAAGGAGAACGACCTTTTGTAGAGTCGTCCGTCCATCATTACATATTGGGAGGCCATCCACCGGAGTGCTTGGCTTCCGTGGGGTCTTCGGGGTTAGTTCCGTCAGTCAGATACTGAACGATCGGATCCATCCAGCTTGATTCGGTCGTCAGTTGTAGCACCTCCTCAGCCTTGTCGACGCTCGGTTGCTCGAGACTCTCTACGAGTGTTGGCCCAAAGCACCGTAGGCGGATGTCGCAAGCCTGGAGAGTGCGTCGGCCCGAGCATTCTCCATCCTGGGAATGTGGGAGATCTCGAAATACTTGAGGTGCGCCACGAGATCTCTCACCTTCTGAAAATATTTCGTATGGTCGGATCCCGCGCTTCGAATTCGCCTCTGACTTGCCCTACAATTAGCTGGAGCGGAGAAGACTCTGAGGCTGTGATCCCGAGCTCCTTCACCACTCTCAAGCCAGCGAGAAGCGCTTTATACTCGGCTTGATTATTAGAGGCTTTGAAGTTGAATTGGAGGCGTACTCGATAACTACTCCCTCCGAGTTGGTGAGCAGAACCCGGCCCGCTCCCTTGAGCATTGGAAGCTCCGTCTATGTGTAATACCCAGGTTGACCTGGGTTATATTCAGAGGTCGCAGCTTCTTTGGAGCTCCCGTCTTCCGATATTTGGTCGGTTGTCAGGCATTCCGCAATGAAGTCGGCCAGGACGGGCTTTCAAAACATGTCGTGGTCGGTACTGGATGTCGAACTCGTTCAGCTTCACCGTCCATTTCGCCAGTTGTCCTGATGTGTCGGGGCGATGCAGGATCGCCCTCAGGGGTTGGTCGGTGAGGACCACGATGACGTGCATTTGAAAATATGGACGGAGTCGTTGCGCTGATATGACCAAGGCAAATATTATCTTCTCCACTCTTGAGTACGTAGTTTCGGCTTCGTGGAGCACTTTGCTGGTATAATATATGGGTCAGTGAATTCGGCTCTCGTTCTCCCAGACGAGTATCGAACTAACCGCCTCTGGGGCGGTAGCCAAGTAAAGGTACAATATTTCTCCGACCTCTGGCTTTACAAGCAGGGTGGAGAAGTCAGATATTTTTTCAAATCTTCGAAGGCTTGCCGGTACTCATTCGGCCAAGAGAAGTCCTTTGTCTGCCTCAGGGTTTTGAAGAACGGGAGGCATCTCTCAACCGACCGAGAAATGAATCGGCTGAGTGTGATGATCCTTCCATTGAGCTGCTGTACTTTCTTTTTGGTGTTCGGATGCTGCATGTCGATAATCGCCTTTATCTTCTTGGGTTGGCCTCAATTTCGCGTTGAGAAACGAGAAATCCGAGGAACTTCTCCGAAGTCACCTCGAAGGCGCACTTGGTTGGATTTAGCTTCATCCGATGTCGCTGAAGAGTGCGAAAGATTTTTTCCAAGTCTTGGACATGATTTGAAGTCTGTGCGCTCTTCACCAGCATGTCGTCTACGTACACATCAATGTTGCATCCGATTTGAGCTTTGAAGACCTTATTGACGAGGCGCTGGTAGGTGGCTCTGGCATTCTTCAGATCGAAGGGCATCACTCTGTAACAGTAAAGACCCTTGGCGGTCACGAAGGCCGTATGCTCTTCGTCCTCGGGCGCCATCCGGATCTGGTTATATCCGACAAAGGCATCCATGAAGCTGAGTAGTCGATGACCGGACGTTGCATCCACCAGTTGGTCGATCTTCAGCAGTGGAAAGCTGTCCTTCGGACAGGCTCGATTCAGGTCGGTGTAGTCATACAGATCCTCCACTTTCCGTTGGCTTTTTTCACCATGACGACATTGGCGAGCCAGTCGGGATATGTGATTTTTCTGATGAAGTCTTCCTCGAGTAGTTTATCTACTTTCTCGTCGATGGCCTTCTATTTTCGGAGGCGAAAAACCGTTTCTTCCGTCTCACCGGCCTCATGCCAGGGGCGATGTTGAGTTGGTGAGTCATTATTTCTGGAGGGATGTCGGACATATCCGCTGCCGACCAAACGAATATGTCGGCGTTGGCTTTCAATAGCTCTATCAGCTGCTGTCGCTCCGGGTCGGACAACTACGACCCAATCCAGATCACCTGTTCAGGATTCTTTGCTATCGGGATGGAAATCAGCTGTTCAGCCGGTTCACCTCATTCCTCCTCTTCCCGTTGGTCCAACTTGTCGATCGGTAGGGAATCCTTCGATTTATTGTTTTGAGTTGAGATTTGGAAGCATCGCCGAGCGAGCTGTTGATCCCCGCGCATTTTCTCAGCTCTGTTGTTAGTCGGGAACCAGACCAGCAAGTGATACGTTGAGACTATCACTCTGAGGACATTTAGTCCAGATCTTCCAAGTATGGTGTTGTAGGCCGAAGGTACTCGGACGACCGTGAAAGTCATGTAGACGGTGCTTTGTCGTGGTTCGGCCCCAGCTGTCATGGGAAGAGCAATTTTTCCTTCCACTGTGACGGCCTCCCTGGCGAAACCTACTAGGGGCGTAGAGACTCTCCTGAGTCGGTCGATCGACAGTCGCATTCGAGAGAAGGTCGAGTAAAACAAAACGTTAATCGAGCTTCCATTATCAACAAGAATTCTTTTTACATCATAATTCGCTATTGTTGCCGAAACAACAACAGCATCATCATGGGGAGTTTGGATTCCCCAAGCATCTTCATCCGTGAAAATGATTACATCATCTTGGCGTGGCTTCTTCGTCGACTCCGCTTCGGCAGTCATCTCTCGGTCCAGTCGTTTGGAGATCATGTTGATGACTCCGGCAGTAGATTGATTGTTCGCTGCCTCTTCAGTCGGTTGGGGTCGTCGATTGGGAAGGGATCGAGTCGGCGGGTCCCTTCGATACTTTTCGAGATACCCTCGTCGTATGAGGGCTTCTATTTCATCCTTGAGTTGGATGCATTGCTCGGTGTTGTGACCGTGGCCCCGATGAAATCGACAGTATTTTCTCCGATCGTGGCCCTTTGCCTTCAGAGACGGAGGCCGTCGCAGATATTCCGCTCCTTCGATCTCCATCACGATCTGCGCACGAGGAGCAGAGAGAGGGGTGTAGGAGTCATACCTGCGATGCGTCGGTCTCGGACTCCATCGTCGAGGCGATCTCGGGCTCCGTCGTCGAGACGAGACCCGTTTATTGGTCGGAGGCCTGCTGGGTTCAGCAGGAGCCCGATTTTTCTTCTGTTTCTCCTTCTGGCCCGTGCTCTTGGTCAGGCACTGGTCGGAAGCTCCTTCGTCCGCATGCATGTATTTGTACGTGCGCTCCAGCAATTCGGCATATGTCCGGGGGAGGGTCTTGTCCAAGGAATATGTGAATCGGGACCCTCTTAGCCCTCTCTTCATGGCCGAGATAGCTATGTCTTCGTTGAGGTCCCGAACCTCAAGTGTGGCCGCGTTGAATCGGGCCACAAAGTATCGGAGTGTCTCATTTTCTCCCTGCTTGAGGGAGAAAAGGCTGTCCGAGGTTCGTGGCGGTTTTCGGCTGGTACTGAAATGGGCCACAAAAAAATACTTGAGCTGTCCGAAGGAGTGGATACCTCTTGAGCAGAGGTCGGAGTATCAGGTCCTGGCAGCTTTACGAAGTATGGCGGAGAAGCCGATGCAGAGGAGGGCATCGGTTGCCCCTTGAATTGTCATGAGAGCCTTGTAGTTCTCCAGATGGTCAACTGGGTCGGTGGAGCCGTTGTAAGGCTCCACATGAGGCATCTTGAACCGACTAGAGATTGGTTCGTCGAGGATAAATCAGGAGAGAGGTTGGGTGGTCCGGAAGTTGACGTCGTTTGAAGACTTCTGACCATCCGTCTGGAGCTGGACAAGCCGATGGTCGATTTCTTCGAACTTACGTTCGTAGTCATCCAACCGTCGATGTTGAGAAATCCCAAGGGTCGAACCTCCCGACGAATTTGAGAGTGAGGTGAATGGTGTCTGCGGCCGCTTCTCCTTCCTCGCTCGCTCCAGCTGGGAAGGAGAGGGACGTCGAGACCGGTGGGTGTCGCGCTGTGGCCGCCTCCCCCCTTCTCGATGGGAGTGCTGAGACGGCTGCTCTTGAGGAGGAGACGGAAGTTGACGCGGGTGTCGGCGGCTGCTTTTGGACGGCATCTGGTGCGCCGCCGGTTGTTCCGCCGGCGGTTGCGACAACTGGGTCAATTATTGTTGGAGATTTTTGACCGCGTCCGTCAGAACAGTCATTTGCCACACGATCGCCGCAATCTGTGCCTCCATGGTCACCACCGAATGCGGAGAGCTGGATTCCGCCATGGAGGGTAAAGGAGGGGCCTCTTCCCGACGGGAAGAGTGCCTCGTCGATCCGGTAGCTCTCTATCGCTGAGTCCTGATTTTTGTCATCTCGAGAGATTTTTCAAGCTCTATGGAGCTCGCTGTCTTACCGCCGTCGCGGCCGCAGCGAATCTCCTACCTGGCGTGCCAAATTTGTTGCGGCCAATCTCCTCATCGCCTGATCGCTGGGGACGCGCACCTGCAAGGAAAGTCCTCACTGACCGGAGATGCCTCCGGCGAGGACCCTCCGATGCTTAAGTCAGAGAGGAGACTAGGCAACAGTGAAAAAGCCAGGGGCTCAGCGAGAGAGAGAGCTTACCAAAACTTTTGCCTTACCCCGTTTTATAGTAGAATGCAGTATGGTCCCGCCATTATGGTGTAGACAACTGGGGAGTTGTCAAATCTTCGGGGGCTATCAAATCGTCATGGGTTGTCAAGTCATTGGAATTAACCCATGTCCCTGGCAGGACAATGCCCCATGGCGATCGTACAGCATGTCCTTGGCAGGATAACAGCCCATAGCGGTTGTACGATGTTTGGACGGACTGGCCGATTATATGTCGGTATTTGGTTGCTGGGACGTCTGGTGATGACTCGAAAATATCATCGGCTGATCTGGTGCCTTGTGGAAGTCGGATATCGACTGCCACCCCCGATAGTGAGTCGGTGATATGGGTTCGGCCGTTCGGTCGGTTGGAAACAGTATTGGTCTGTTTGGCCGGCATACCTTTGGCCGGATATTGTCGGCAGTCATTGTCGGAGTCGTCAGTCCGTCCGGTGGGTAGAGTCGGGCGTCAGTCGGTCCGTTCCGAGGATAAGTCGGCATATAGGGGTTGGCCGGTATATCCCAACAATTTATTTTCTTGATGTGATAGATCTCGTTTCTGGATCCTATCCAATTCTCCCTATAGTGATCAAGATTGATTCAGATTGAGTCTAGTGATCCTTCTGGATTATTGGAAGGTCCATAACAATTTCCTCGACACTCTTCTTCCATCACCTCGCCGAACATTGTGTACGCACCCATCCCACCCACTTTTTGTCTTCATCCATGTCTCCCACCACAACCTCTTCCTTTGGACTACCATCAATAAAACCATCCTCCTCCATCGCTGCCTACCTCCACCTCATGGCACCCTTACCACCTTTTGCCCCCATCCTACACCTCTCCTTCACTTTGTTGCCCTCCTTAAGGCCTGCACCACTACCTGCTCCCTCTCCATGTGCACCCAAGTCCATGCTCCCTCACCATCAGCAGCTTCGATGTCGACATAATCCTCCAGAATACCTTCATCTCCATGTACATTGAGTGCTCCGATCTAGCAACCACTTGCAAGGAGCTTGATAGAATGTATATTAGAGACACCCTAATTTTCCCAAACTCTCCCCCAAACACAAGATTCAAGCTTCCTTATAGGTCAATTACTACCACTTAAGTTGCAACATGACTTAAAGTTGTGGTGCAACTTCAACCACAAAGCTCCAAACAACCTTTATATTCAGCCAAAATTGCATATGGAAAAAGAAAACAAAACAAAGAAGTTGAGCATATTGCCTATTCTAGAGTGATAATTAATAAAAATAGGGAAGTTTAGTGAGGAGGGAACAACATCAATAGAAGGGTTAAAGAACATATAGAAGATCAGCTACACAAAGTATGCCTCTCATTCATCCTTAGGTATAATTTTGTCATATGATCTCCGATCTTTTTAATTTCCAAGCTTGGTAAAACCTCATGAATCATTTCATGGTAAGCACGTTAAAATAGATTGTATTTAACTTTTAATTATCTCTATCTGTATAGGAGATTGTCTTTATTAATATTTGCAATCTATTGACATAGCTGAGATGGGGTTTAAAACATTGTATGGTATAGTTTGTCTTTTTTTCCTTGGAACAAGCCTATTTCTTGTTGTCCATTTTAGTAATTTATGGATACCATAAATTGCTTGAAGTTTAACAATATCAGAGTCAGTTGTTAATTCTTGCTGCTGAAAAATGAGAAGGTGCAAACTCGTGTAGCTGGTTAATTGGTACCATTAATCTTGGTTTGTCTCTTGCTCTCAATCAGATTTAAGTGGGGATATATCCTATGCTAGTTCTTAATAATAATAACAATAATAATCAAATAAAGACCCCTCTTCACAAAAGGAGAGGAAGAATTAATTCTAGAGGTGCAACCATACCGGCACTAAAGCACTAGGTTCCATATGAGTATTGCAATTAAGCATGGTTTGGCAAGAGAAGAAAAGAGCTGTTCTAGGATGGATGACCAACTAGGAAGCCCTCATACTGCAAAAATAGTTGACGGGTTTCCCATATTTTACATAAAAGAAAAGTCAATATAATTAAGACTAATTTTAGCACAAACTAGATGATCAGCTCAAGCTCAAGCATCAGCCATGCATTAGTCAGAAGATGTACATAATAGAGCGAAGGTTTTAATCTATGAAGCTACCAAATGCCATTAACCACCAAACTATAACTAACATTTGCAATCTATGAAGGTCATGCCATCTTGAGGCTCAAACACTGGAACAGCCAAGGTGGCTGCTTTAGCCCACCCTGTTTCATTCCTTCTCCAACATTAAAGGGACTGTCCCTCTCGTTTGGAAAGCTAAGGTTTATGTCTTGCGCCTGTTGCAGTCTCCATTCAAGGCCTCTTGATTTCATCCCACTTGACTCAGTTGAAGATGAGGAAAAACTCGTTCCTGACTCGGAAGTAAGAGGAGTTCCATCTCTCTTCTTCATGGTGCTTCCTATGGCCAGCGTTAGTTCTACATCACTCTCTTGTTCAATATCTAACATCATCTCTTCTTCGGCATTTACTATGTACTCTTCTGCGGGGAGTTCTAGATTAAGACGCCGATGAGATCTTCTCTGTTTTTGGTTGTTATAACTTGGTTGACATGAACCTGTCTCATTCTGTCCATTCCATCTGTGGAGATTAGCTTTAGAACTTGCACCATAATTTTGTCTCTTCAGCTTAGTATTTTTCATATCATTCATTAGTAGCTTCTGAACTGTATACAAGCGATGGAGTTCATGGACCTGATCCATTTATAAGAACAAATATTTAAGCTCTCAGACTAGGATGGAAGATGGCCAAACAGGAGAAGGGAAGAGGGAGCTCAGATGTGGAGAACCTACCTGCTGTCTGAAGGTTTCTTCATGCTTCAGGATGGCCATTTTCATTCGTTCTCTATCATAGTTCTTCAGAAACTTCTCCATCAGTCTTCTGTACACTGTCAGAACTTCACAATTTGGTTTGGGTCTGTCTGATTAGTACTTTGCCGAATATGGATGTTGATTAGATGTCGATGTGTTGCAATTATGCACGGTAGCTTTCAATTTTGAAATGCTGATCGAACCCTGCACATATTCGGATTCTAAGTCATCGACAATGACTGTATGGTTTTAGCACTTAATCAGATGCCTTCCGATGATTGAGAAGATTGAACTGATGGCCAAGATAACAACATAAAGAAAAAGGTCAGATTCTATCTGAAATTATGAGCAAAGCAAAAAGATGGGGATAAAATTACAAAGTTATTCTGACACCTAGTAATCCACTTTCAGCAATGGTGTATTTCAATAAGATGAGTTCACAATATTCCTAATAAGGTGTCTTTTTCTTTTTGGTTATACTTCTCCAGTTTGTTGCGACAAATTCCAACTTTGTAGTAGACAAACTAAATTCTATCAATGTCATCATCTGAGTAGTGCAGAGAATTTCTTCATGTTCTGGGAATCTCATTCATTCATTAAGTTGGCTGCTGGATGTCATACGTTTGGGAGGAATAAATTGTAGTAGTGCAGCATTATTTAAATTATAGATTCTATATCCGATATCCTAATAAATAGAGGAATGATCAAATAAGTATGAAATGGAGAAAAATCAAATGTCTATGATTATCAAAGTAAGCAGAATGGAGTAGCATCTTCCACTGCAAGCCAATGCCAAAGTAATTATAAGCAAACATGGAAAGGCAATAAAGCCTGAATGTAGTGAGATGCAAACCTGTTGAAAAACTTAAGACCAAATTTAGCATTTTCAGTGAAGGCAATTTGATACAACGAAAGACTTGGTATCCAGGGTACCATATCTTTAAGATTTTGGGGATTTCCATCTTAAACTTCTCTTAGGGATTAAAATTTACATTATCAGATATATATCAGCTACTTCATGCGGTCTTGAGGAGCACACTGCCGTTAACATAAATAGCAAAATAGATCTACCAACAAATCCTGCATTGCCAACGAAGGGACAGCAAATCCATTTTCCCGATTAATGAGCTTAGCTAAATTTTTGAAGTAGTTGTTTTAGGTATTCTAAAGTAATTGGTCACATATTCTTGGCTTGTTATCTGTGATCAGTAGGGATATGGTTATATGTCGGTGGAAAAGTGGCAAGACTGCATCAATTTCTTTAAGAGTGTCTGTTTAAACAGAAGTCAGGTGAAGAATCCACCATCTTGCCAGTACAGAAAAACACATTAATTCAAATAGATTGCAAGGTTTCATTCCTTAGGTCGCATAACTGAGATCCATCATGGATGGCGAATTGTGTACATTAAGAACATATGTTCATAAAACATTACAAGAATTATTATTTACCTTGATGATAATAATACTAATAATAACATTAGTAGTAGTAATAATAATAGTAGTAGCAGTGATAAAACTGAAAAGAAATTTGAAAAATCAAATACGTTTTAAATATGGAAGATATCATAACAGAGAAGCCTCTTCCTTCTGCCTGAAGCTTAAAACTTTACAGGAAGAAAGTATTGTCCAAAGAGGACAGCTTTAAACAATACAGATTTATGTACATGCTTAAAACATCTAAAAATAAAAGACAAGTTTTCAAATCACTTCTTATATGATTAACATTCTCTGCACAAGGCTGGCTGTGAATCATCATATGGGAAGACAACAGCACAAGCCTAATAATAGAGGAATCGAAAGAGCTCATGACTGATGAAAAGAGGAGGAAGATATAAAGATATAAAGTAAGTAGGCATTCTCACCTGTAAATATCTATAATTAGATGCTATTAGCTATGAGGAGGTAGAACAAAGAGCTTCATCCATGGAGATGTCAAGTCTTCCTCATTCTCATATCCTCCCTTCAGCCAATGTTTCCCTTTGGATGAAAACAACAATCTTCTTATTCCCAATCTAGTGAGACAGGAAGGATATAAGGTTCCTCTTCCAGGCTCTCAACAGAATATTTTAGTGGGCTCTATGGGCATGCCAAACAAATCCCAGTCTCCTACCCATTTCAGTTCAAGTGCATGAGGGAAAAGATGCCCCAGACAGTGCCAATAAAGTACAGGACTAAAGTTAAAGTAGCCCTACTTATTATATGTGGTATTGGAAAATTATGGAGCACTAATCCAGATGATCTATCACATGTCCCTGGAACTCTAATGATCATTACCAGTTGTCACAGCATATATATTATTGTCTCAGTGTCTCATGTGGATTAAGATTCTGTTCTTGTACATAGAATGTGGCAGGGGGTGTAACACTTCCACATGAGAATATCTTCTTCTAAATTTACAATGGTAACTGTATCAAAAAGGCACCTTTCTTATTACTATCAGCTTGAGAAGGGCCTATGTGTAACCAATGAGTGCACTTTTATGTTTGTGCAGGAGGTTGAAAGTTTTATCAGTTCATTAAAATTCTTTCATTTAAATCTAAGCTCAGAATCACAAATGGATTTTTTAACAACCATTAAATTTGTCTTTCTGGTCGAATGTATCATCCATTAGCAGGATTTGAGGCTTCCATGATTTGTGGGTCCTTGATTGTGAGATCTGATAGAGGGTGTGAGTGGGGACTGAACCATGAACAAGGTATGGAGGCTTGTTCCTACAAGAGAAATTGGTCGGTATTTTCCTAATTGTTACAATTCTTACAATTCCACATGTTAGGTTCCTTGCAAAATGATGCATTTGTGTCTCCTTATGTTCTGAAGCTTCACCCATTTTAGAATTGCAGCGAGGTAGACTATGAACACATATGGAATCAAGAGTGCTGTCCATGATAATTTGGTTCTATGATTACTGTGCAGAATTATAAGAAGACATGGATGCAAATCAGAGAATTCAAGAAAAAGATTTTGATCTTCTACTTTTGATTTTTCTCTTTTTCTTTTTGCTCAGTTTTATATAGTAAATACACTCATGGACCGTGCACGAAAATAAATTCATTTGCAATCCGTCTCTCATTTATTTTACTTGTTTAAGGAAAAATCTCATTCTCAGTTATCAAAAGTCCTTTGAATCCTTGCCCATCAGCGAAATATCCTACCAAGCAAATCTTAATTCTTCCATTTTAGTTCTTATTGAATTTTTTATCTGTCTTCAGCAAAGGCTATCCAAATTCATCATGTTACATTTCTCAAATCTAATATATATATTAGAAAGCAGAAAATGAGAGAAGATTGGACTGCAAATGAAGCTGTTCACGTAAGTAATTTATTTTTTTTATTTTTTTCTATGCATGCTATGTGCACTCTTCTATCTTAAAGCATCGAATGCATATATTCTATTCTTAATGAATGAAATTAAAAATTATTTATATCTATTAACTGGTGTTATTAAGATTTTCAATTATGAACATCAAGGATATGGATGGATATGTTATTCATAAATTTTTTTATAAAAATATTAAAATTTATTTATATCTATTAACTGATATTATTAAAATTTTTATGAATATTAAGGATATGAATGGATATATTATTAAATTATTTTTATAAATATAATCAATTATATGGATATGATCTACAAACCTGCGCGCAATGCGCGAGCTTAAAAACTAGTTTAAAACAAAATCAAACATCACAATTTTATTGATCTTAACAACTTATATCCATCATCTATGATTAGATCCCAAGTACTATGTTCTCAATAAATCAATGAACTGGTGCAAGGAGAGCATGAAGGCATCCTAGTTGTCAATATACCATTTTTGATCATCATCCATCAGAAGCAAAATTCAATGGGTCCACATGTTATCACAAGCAATTAACTACGCAGTAACCATCACTGAAAACAAGCAATGACACCTTTCAAAAAAAAAAAAAAAAGGATCAAGTAATGACACATTGGTATGTGTGCATAATTGCCACAATAATACAAATCCATCCGTTTCTTTGGGAGGAGGAAAGGCCTAACTTTGTCCTTGGTGTGTACTGACAAAGTTCTCTTTAAGCGAGGCAATGGCCAGTAGATCCAATCCTATGAAAGCAATGTATGGATATAAAGTAATATGCCCTTAGAAAAGAAAAAAAGAGGAAGTTGGTCGTGGGCATCAATAGTGTTTCACATCATCACATGTTAGGAGGTCCCATGGATACTCCCCCCAGACTCAAATGCCAGAGGAAGGCCCGACATCGGTGCACGCGTTGCCGGTTAGGGAAGGCGCAGAAGTACAGGGTGATGGGACCCACGGGGCCTCTCGAAAGCTAGAGCTGTGGGCTCACCAATATATTGTAGGAGCCATAATAAGTCAATACTTGGTGTATAATTGATCAAATTATGTAATGAAGAGTGGATTTAAAAGCTCATAGCAAGGCAGAGGAGAACAGCCACCTCTCTTGGAGACTACTTTTCTCATGACTACTTTTGCTAATGACCCAGGTAGAATAAAAGGAAACAAAGGAGACTAAAGCTACTTTTGGTACCTTTACTTTAGAAACAATGTATTGATGATTAGACTTTGAGATGATCTATTGGTTGGAACCAGCTATTCTTGGCTCAACTACTTGGCATATCCCTCCTCACTCCGAAGAGTGCCAGGGTTAGAACCCTCCCAATGGCATCTTCTCCCACCTCTCAAGATAAGTCCAAAAGAAGGAACTTTGAATAGGGTTTATACTATCAACCTTTTCTTTTTGTAATAGCTCATTCACTATAGCTAATAGCAACATGTTTCGAACCCACATTATTTTTGAAGGTGATTCATTGATTATGGTTAGATGGCTGTCATTCCGATCAATCAACTATTGAGCATATTTCTCATCCATTACTATGCGATTGCTGGAGCATGGCTGCTCTTTTTTATCTTATGAGGTAACATGTATCTACGGAAAGACTAATAGTTGATTGATTGGCAATGGCAACATATGTAGCTAACTATATAAAAACTATTTTTTTTAGATTGCTTGATTGGAATTTTCTTCAAATTTTTGAATTTTTATTTTTTAATTCACATGAATATATTTTTACTAAATTGGTTTAATATATCCAATTTTACTGAAGTTCCAACATGTTTGTCACCATGGTTTATAATGGCTAATTTTTCTGATATTCTTGTTAAATATGGTGCTGACTGATAAAATGGTGATATACCTTCCAGGAGGAAGTTAAAAATGGTGATTTAAGTCAAGTGCTCATCATATTGCTGTTCTTTATCTTTATTCCAGCCGCAAATACGGGAAGACCAAATTATGAAGCATTCCATCTCATGGCAACCTTGTTTCCATAATAATTGGTTTAGGTGCACATAGTTGTGGTGGCGGGGCCCAACAATTCGAACACATGCAATCTAAGAAGGGATGACTGGATGGCACTATTTTTAAATTATGCAAGATCGTAAGTTGATAAGTTTGATTAGTGACTAATTTATATATATAGTTTATAAAGCATAAGCATCATTGTCAGACAACATGCCTATAATTCCACATGCTAAACCTCATTAAATTCAGTGCCAAGCTTTTCAAATGCACGTATATGCTATGTAATTATATCTTTAAATTTAGTATATTACATGCCCTTTATCTGTCTCTCTTGCATTGATATTATACTAGTTTGTTAGGTATATTTTTCAGAGTTAGAATTTTAAATAATATGATAACTAGATAGCATGCAATGAGGGGGCTTAGGTATGAATTCAATATTGTATAAGTAAAAAGAAGGCAATTTTGGTACCTTATTAGTTCTAAGGATATAGAAAAATGCCTAAATGTTCATATATTAGATCGTGGTCAGTACACACATAATCTCATCCTTTTTTTCATATTAAATCTTCGTTGATACATGACAAGCACCCCACGGAGCATATGTAAAAAATAAAAAAAAAGATTATTAAAATTTATTTTAGCATGCAAAACTTACAATTTTTTGGCATACCACACTCAGAATTCTGCCAATATTGCATATAAAATTTCTCCTCTTATCTATATTTGCAAATCAAACCACATAAGGTACGTTTATTTGCAAAACAATCCTTCTATAAGGCTTCTACTTGCCACAGTAATCATTGTCCCCAGTTAACCAAGAGTAAAAAATGGCTTTTCTTATCTCTGAGTATTGTAAATTAACCAGCAGTCCACTCAATAGAAAGTTCTACGATACTTCCAAAATAGTTGCTAGTATGAATTTAATACATAGCTCATGTACACTACCAGATTGTACGGCCTATAGTTCTCCCTCTTTAGCTAGTTTGCGTTGCACATGTCCTTCGCCTTGTTGCACACCTTCACCAGTGTCCCTCTCACCTTCATCACTTCCACCTCCACTTCTCTACCACCCGATATACACTAAATCTTGCCCTAATATGGCTCGGTGTTCTTTGACACAAGCAATGATCTATGCTGTTCCTTCGGTTACCATCCAGTGAGATCCATTTGCAAATCTCGTCCTGCTAGGATACAACAACCTCCAATGTCACTCCATCCCAAGCCCATCCTTTAAATTCTCATTGTAGAGATTTAAAATGAACGTTAGTATTACCCATCTGGGCCTCATCGGTGTCGCCATCCCTTGATCACCACTTTTTGCATACAATCTTGTCCAAGTCACCACTGTTGGGCTATTTGGTCTTGGCCATGGCCAATCAAACCCAGTCAAACTCCTTCCGATCCATTGAAAACACTATCGTGTCTAGCACCTCCTGACCTAGTAGTTTTGCGTTGGTCAAAGTAGTCCCAAGATCAACTAAATTAAGGCTTACATTGCTTTGAAAGAGGGTGTGATCGAGGGGATCAATCTATAGTTAAAAAGAGTAGGCATCGATGGAGAAGAAGGACTAAGTCTCATTTTGAAATCAGAGGAGCGTTCGGTCTCGAAGGTGTTCACGAATTAGAGTTAAATCTAACTTTAGGATCATTTTGTAAATCAGTATAATCTTATCTTGATCAATTTGCAAATAAGAATAAGAAAAGCTTTGATACATAATATTAGCAAAATTCTAGATGCGATATGCAAAAAAAAATGAAAAAAAGAAAAAACTGTACAATCTATTAGTGTTCTAGTCCATAGTCCATTGAATCCACTCTCCCTGGCCACCCGGACGCCAAGCAAAACAATTGAGAAGTCCCATGGGTGGCCAGTATCGGATCCAACGTCAAGCTATTCCTCAGGCACGCCCAGTCGTCTCGGAACTCGACTCCGGCCGACACGGACCCCCCACGCCACCCACTCCTCGACCCCTCATGGCTTCTTAAAAGAATCAAACTCACGAGTCATGACCTCACAATGTAGGCTTAATGAACCCCACATTCTCACACTCTTCGCCCCTCAAATTCTTTAATCCTCCTTTAACCTTGGGTATCCAATCGCCCAGAGATTTTAAAGAAATAATAATAATAACACCAATCCCAATGCCTCCCTTTTCTAATCGTGGCAACACATGGTATCTTCTCCCTAGAAGTCAGTAAGCCACGCTTACGCTGGGAGCTAAATCATTGAGAACTTTTGTTATTGCTTCTTATTGTTCATCAGTTGGTCTCAAGGGATGGAATCCTTTTGGTTGACATAGCTTTGGGATTACTCCTTCTTGGGTGGGACATGGCCTGGCTGGCCTTGGCCGTCCTTCTTGTCCATTTCTCTGGAATTAAGAAATAAAAAGCTAAAGATACAATGAACACGAACAAGGGATTAGATGCTTTGGAAAGATCTAAAGATCATGTGGCCTTGCCGTCACTCAGACATGGTTGCTTTTGGTTCATGTAAGAAAACCCCTTTGGACACTAGCTCTTGGCGCCTGCCAACGGGGATGGGATTAAACTGTGCAATGAGGAAATCTTCGTTTTATGTTAATTATATTGTGAATGTCTTATAATTATGGTTTTTTGTCGCGACTTCCTTAATCAGCTTCTTTGTTACATAATTAGCATATGATTCTGGTTCGCATAATGACGAAGAGTTTCGTGTACAATGCATTAGATATGGGATTTATAGAATCTTGTATCGAGCTAGATCTTCAGATGAGCTAAATTTGGTCATATAACGAGGGTGAACAAGAGGAATGGAGATAGGATTATATTCTTGGAAGGCCAAACACCCAAAAAGAAAAAAAAATAATATATCATAATTATAATTTCTTAATACAATACTCATGGATAATCATCACAGGACACTGTGAACATATACCACTATCAAGACAAAAAAGATAAAAAAAATTAATTTTAAAATTATATTATTTATGCCGTTTCTACCAATTCATGAAACGTCATTCTTAAAAGAATAAATAATACAGGTGAAATGAAGCATAATATAATAGTTTATTATTATCAATAACCAAGGCATGGCAAAATAAAAAAAATATATTAATAATAAATGATGATTTTAATGAATAGTTCTATGGTCATCATACGAACAAGAGAAACTGTTATGAGTGATAAATAATAGAAGATCTTGCAATCAAAGTCCACTAGTTTAACTTTTGTATGCAGGTGTCTTTTCACCCACTAACCTGAAGCTGATTATAATTTGTCAAGACTATACCTTTGATTTTACATCAGTTTAGCTTTTTCTTTTCCTTTATTGTGAGAATTGCTCCTAAACTTATATTCCTAAATAAGCATTTAAAATAAATAAACCATCACAAACAAACTTATTTTTCATAAATATAAATAATAATGTCATGTACCCAAAAAATAGAAATTAAGCTAACCCTCTCCTTTTATCTAACCTTACAACTACTCACACCTTAAGATTCTCACATAAATAGGTTTGCTAGCCTCATCCATGACTTCAGCTCTCAAAATTGGAGGGATCGAGCTTAGGTGAGGTGCTTTCCCTCTCTTACAAATCTATTTCAAAATTCATTCCTTTGCAAAAAGAACCAGCTGACCGTCAGACCTCCTCTCCTCTCCCGTTCCTCCCTCTCTTCTCTCTTTTTTTTTGAGTGTCCCTCCTAATCAGCCTCTCCTCCCTCTCTGCTGGCCCTTGGGATCAAGCCCTCCCCTCCCCTCTCTCTCTCTCTGTCTTCATTTCTCTTTAGTGCAAATACCTTCCCCTAGCTATGCTTAAGGAAGAATGTGAGAAATAATGACGAAGATGGGGGCAATAGAGAGCGGTGGTGGAGATGACAAGTAGAATTGGCGATGACATGAAGGCTAATATGAAGTTGGTACAGCTGCAAAGTAAATGCTGCAGAGGGCAAATCTAGCTGGATTCATTTGGGTTTTGAATTTTAAACGGAGGTATGGCTCATCGGACCGGAGAGAAATTCATTGTGCACCGCACGTGCACGAACGTATACACTGCGTGTGGTGGTTGGCTCATGTGCAGAATCGAAGATATTTATTTATTTTTTCTGTATTACTGTGCGGCTTCATATGTGAGCCAATCACCGTCTCATGGTGCACACGTTTCCGCACCACGTGTGGTACATAAAAATTTTTTTTGAATTGAATTATTATAATATTTGAGTTTATTTGATTTTTTTTTTTCTATTTTTCTCGATGATCAAGAGATCGTTATACTTTTTTTATTTAAATAAATAAATTTTGGTGGCCCTTCTATTTCCGTTGCAATCAACAAGACTTAAGCTATTGGAACCCAGCAGACCCTGCCCAGAACAAGGGATATGCATCCCACTACGGGCTGTATGCCTTAAGAAAGTGGACCCATCGAAGCTGTCAACATGAACCCCATCATCCCTTAGACCTCGCACGGCCAGTACTGCAAGAAGCTTCAAAAGGGGATCGGCCTCTTCATCTCTGACGACGGCCTCTTTACTGACTGCCGGTCCTAGGCCCACTATCAGCTCCTGGGCTAAAAGCTCCTCTGCCTTCCATCAGTTCTCATCACTGACCAGGTCTAGCCTCCCTTTCTCTCAAAATAACTAAAAAAATAAAATCACCGATCAGGTGTAGTGGCAACATCCAGCGTGATTGTGCTGCCATTAATTAGTCTACTCTATTGAGAGTGGGTTTTTTGGGAAACAGCAGAGGGTTTTGGAAGCTATGGTGGTCTTGTTTGAATGAGATTTTAGAGAATGTTGTTGTTGCGAACACCCAACGAACAAGTGAGGTCACATGCAAAACAAGATTAAAAAGGTGATTCTCAAGAGTGGTCACTTGAAATTGTGCTAGAGTTCTTCTCATCTGTCATGCTTCGTTGGAGGGAATCATGAGGACATGCTCCTTGCCATCCTATGATACATTGCCAACAATTTGGATCAAGCTCCAAAAATTCATATTCGAGCCTTCGAATTATGGTTTCTCACACACACACACACACATATATATATATATATATATATATATATATATATATGAATGGTTAACATATGAACTGGTCATGGGGCTCATGAAAAAAACAGTTTGAATGATTGAACCTTTAGGGTTCCGCTTGAATGATGAATCTTCGAATTAACTCGATTCACATATTTCTTTTCTCAAAAAATGTCGGTGCATAGAAATGCACCGGAAAATACTGCCAAACACTAGTAAATATATACACGTATTCAAAAATTTACAGGTGTACAATTTGAAAACAAATTACAGAGGAATATGTAAAAATCTTGCTTTTGCTCAAGTTCCTTATATGTTGACGCAACTCAAGCTCAAATTTTCTTTTTTTCTTTCTGGCTGCACTTCTTAACCTCTAAACCTCTTTTTTTTTTTTTTTGTCGACCTCACTGCCAAAGCCTGCCTCAAAATGGTGTTCAATTTTGTTGGAGAATACCCACCGACCGACCGACCGATGGCCGGAGAAACCGACCGACTTACGATCGAAGGCACCGACCGACCGACTTACGGTCGAAGGGACCGGCCGACCGACTGCCGGAAGGACCGACCGACCGACCAACGGTCGAGCGGACCGACCGACCGACCGACGGCCGGACCGACCGACTGGCGGCCGGAGCAACCGACCGACGGACGCCATCACCGGCTAATTATCGGCTCACGACCGACTGAGGATATGTCGGGCGCACCTTTCCCGACCGACTGAACCCAGAGGTCT
This sequence comes from Elaeis guineensis, assembly GCF_000442705.2. Lineage (NCBI taxonomy): Eukaryota > Viridiplantae > Streptophyta > Magnoliopsida > Arecales > Arecaceae > Elaeis > Elaeis guineensis. Next base: position 73,214,579 of record NC_025994.2, read on the forward strand.
GATGGCCGACTCACGCAAGACTCGCCGACCAGCGGAGGGGCCCGACGCCACTCAGCTGGCCACCGACTTAGGGTCGGTCGACCCCTCCAATCGCCGTACAGCCGCCAGACCTTGTCGGTTCTAACAGCAACATGCGGCACGGCTATCTAGGGACATTGTCCCGCCGAGGGCATTGTCAACCCTGGTGATTTGACAGCCACATGGCGACGTGACACTTTCACGGCGACTCTGACAGTCTACAATGAGTTGACAGTTCCTCACTTGTCTGCGCCATTAATGACGGCGCCATACCATGCTCCACTATATAAATCGGGGAAGGCAACAGTGCGAAGCTCGAGCCCACTTCTCAACTTCGAAATCACAGGCCTGCTCCTCCCTCTCCCTCTCTCTCTCTCACGATCGAGCTCTCTGTCTTCGTTTCACTGTTGCCCAGTCACCTCTCTGACTTGACCGTCGGAGGGTCCCCGCCGGAGCCGACTCCGATCAGTGCGGACTTCTCATTTTTGCAGGTGCACGCTCTCCGGCGATCGGACGACGAGGCGATTGGCCGCAACAGATTGACGCGCCAGGAAGGGGACAGCATGACAAAGACAAGAGCTCAACGATCGAGGATCACCGGATCGGCAAGGCGCTCTTCCCGTCAGAAAGAGGCCTCCCCGCCACCGCCGGCGGCGGAGCCCAGCTCTCCACACCCCGCGGTGACCATGGAGGCGCAAATCGCGGCCATCGTATGGCAGATGACCGTACTGACGGACGCAGTCAAGAGCCTCCAGCAGCAACCGACGGCCCGTCCGATGCCTTCCAGGAGCAGCCGCCGACGACCGCGCCGATCCCCGTCGCCTCCGCGCGAGCGCCCTCAACAGCGCTCCCACGGAGAAGAGGAGGAGCGGCCCTGGCGCGACGACCGACGGTCCCAGCAGTCCTCCCTTTCCCCGCTGGAACGGGCAAGGAAGGAGAAACGACCGCGCACGCCGTTGGCCTCCCTCTCGGAATCTTCCGGAGACTCCACTCCCGGGGTCTCCCAGCATCGACGAGCGGACGACTACGAGCGCCGGTTCGAGGAAATCGACCGCCGACTCGCCCAGTTGCAGATGGACGGCCAGAAGTCTTCGAACGACGTCGACTTCCAGACCGCCCAACCTCTCTCCCGACTGGTCCTCGACGAGCCGATTCCCAGTCGGTTCAAAATGCCGCACGTGGAGCCATACGACGGCTCCATCGACCCAGTCGACTACCTCGAGGGCTATAAAGCTCTCATGACGATTCAAGGGGCAACCGACGCTCTTTTTTGCATCGGCTTCCCCGCTACGCTCCGCAAGGCTGCCAGGGCTTGGTACTCCGGCCTTCGATCGGAAAGTATCCACTCCTTCGGACAGCTCGAGCACTCGTTCGTGGCCCATTTCAGCACCAGCCGAAAGCCGCCGCGAACGTCGGACAGCCTTTTCTCCCTCAAGCAGGGGGAAAATGAGACGCTCCGACATTTCGTGGCGCGATTCAACACGGCCACGCTTGAGGTCCGGGACCTCAACGAAGATATGGCTGTCTCAGCCATGAAGCGGGGCCTGAGGGCGTCCCGATTCACCTATTCTCTGGACAAGACCCTCCCCCGGACATACGCCGAGCTGCTGGAGCGCGCATACAAGTATATGCGCGCGGACGAAGGAGCGTCCGACCGACGCTTGGCCGAGCCCAGAGGCCCGAAAGAGAAGCGGAGGAAAGGTCGGGAGCCCGCCGAACCCAGCAGGCCCCCGATCGATAGTCGGGTCTCGCCACCTCGACGAATCCAAAAGTCACCCCGGCAACAGACTCCGAGGCCGGCACGCCCCAGGTATGACTCCTACACTCCTCTCTCCGCTCCTCGTGCGCAGATTCTAATGGAGATCGAGGGGGAGGAATACCTGCGACGGCCTCCGCCTCTGAAGGCAAAAAGCCTCGACCGTCGGAAGTACTGCCGATTTCACCGAAGCCACGGCCACGACACCGAGCAGTGCATCCAGCTGAAGGATGAGATCGAAGCTCTCATCCGCCGGGGGTATCTCGGCAAATTTCGGAAGGGTCCGCCGACCCAACCAGTTGCCGATCGACGATCCCAGCCGACTGAAGAAGCGACGAACAATCAGCCGACGGTCGGAGTCATCAACATGATCTCCAAGCGGCTGGGCCCGGGGACGTCTGCGGGAGGGGAGCCGATGAAAAAGCCGCGCCCGGACGACGTAATCACATTTACGGAGGACGACGTTCGGGGCATCCAAACTCCCCACGACGATGCTGTTGTTGTGTCGGCGACAATAGCAAATTATGATGTAAAACGAATTTTTGTTGATAATGGAAGTTCGACAAATGTTTTGTTTTACTCGACCTTCTCCCGAATGCAACTGTCAACTGACCGACTTAAGAGGGTCTCCATGCCCTTGATCGGCTTTGCCGGAGATGCCATCACGACAGAGGGAGAAATCACCCTGCCCGTGATGGTCGGCACCGAACCACGGCAAAGCACGGTCCACCTAACTTTCGCGGTCGTCCGAGTTCCTTCGGCTTACAACGCCATACTTGGACGACCCAGATTGAACGCCCTCAAGGCGATCGTCTTTACGTACCATCTTCTTGTTCGGTTCCCGACCAAAAATGGAATCGGGGAGATGCGCGGAGATCAACAGCTCGCCCGACGATGCTTCCAAATCTCCGCTCAAAACGACGAGTCGAAGGGCTCCCTGACAATCGACAAGCTGGACCAACAGGAGGAGGAAGAGCGAGGTTCGCCGGCCGAGCAGCTCGAGGCGATCCCGATAGGAGAAAATCCCGACAGAAAAGTTTGGGTCGGGTCCCAATTGCCCGACACCGAATGATGCCGACTGACGGAGCTGCTGACGGCCAATGCCGACATATTTGCTTGGTCGGTAGCAGATATGTCGGGCATCCCCCAGAAATAATAACCCACCGACTCAACATCGACCCGACGATGAGGCCGGTGAGGCAGAAGAAAAGGTTCTTCGCTCCAGAAAGGCAGAGGGCCATCGACGAAGAAGTGGACAAGCTACTCGAAGCAGACTTCATCCGAGAATCCGCGTATCCCGATTGGCTCGCCAATGTTGTCATGATCAAAAAAGCCAACAGAAAGTGGAGGATCTGCATCGACTACACCGACCTCAACCGGGCCTGCCCAAAGGATAGCTTCCCACTTCCCAAGATCGACCAGCTGGTGGATGCGACGTCCGGATTTCGACTGTTCAGCTTCATGGACGCCTTCGTCGGGTACAACCAGATCCGGATGGCGTCTGAAGACGAGGAGCACACCGCGTTCGTGACTCCCAAGGGCCTCTACTGTTATCGGGTGATGCCCTTCGGACTGAAGAACGCCGGTGCCACCTACCAGCGACTCGTCAATAAGATCTTCAAAGACCAGATCGGCCGCAACATAGAGGTGTACGTGGACGACATGCTGGTGAAAAGCGCGCAGATCCCGGACCATGTTCAGGATCTCGAGGAGACCTTCCGCACTCTTCGACGACACCGAATGAAGCTTAACTCGACCAAGTGCGCTTTTGGGGTAACCTCAGGGAAGTTCCTTGGATTCCTCGTTTCACAGAGGGGGATTGAGGCCAACCCTGAGAAGATAAAGGCAATCCTCGGCATGCGTCATCCGAACACCAAGAAGGAGGTCCAACAGCTGAATGGAAAAATTGTCGCTCTTAGCCGATTCATTTCTCGATCAGCTGAAAGGTGCCTCCCGTTCTTCAAAACTTTGCGTCACGCAAATGGATTTTCTTGGTCGGATGAGTGCCAACAGGCCTTTGAAGGCCTGAAGAAGTACTTGGCTTCCCCACCGCTGCTCGAAAAGCCGCAGGACGGGGAGACCCTGTATCTCTACTTGGCCACATCTTCTGAGGCGATCAGTTCGGTGCTCGTCCGAGAAAACGAGTGTCGAACCCATCAGCCTATCTACTACACCAGCAAAGTACTCCACGGCGTCGAGGCCAGATACTCGGAGACGGAAAAGATGATTTTCGCCCTGACCGTCTCCGCGCAACGACTCCGTCCATACTTCCAGGCCCACGCCATAGTGGTGCTCACCAACCAGCCCCTGAGGGTGATATTGCGCCGACCCGACACATCTGGACGACTCGCGAAGTGGGCGATGAAGCTCAGCGAGTTCGACATTCAGTATCGACCAAGGCCTGCCCTGAAAGCTCAGGTCTTGGCCGACTTCATCGCTGAATGCCCGACAACCGACCAAGGGTCGGGAGCTGAAGACCCAGGACGAGATGCGGTCTCTGAGCCAGACCCGATCTCCACCTGGGTACTCCACATCGATGGAGCCTCAAACGCTCAGGAAAACGGGGCCGGGCTCCTGCTCACGAATTCGGAGGGGGTGGTCACCGAGTACGCCCTCCGGTTCGACTTCAAGGCCTCCAACAATCAAGCCGAATACGAGGCACTCCTCGCCGGCTTGAGGATGGTAAGGGAGCTGGGCGTCGACAGCCTCCGGGCATTCTCCAACTCTCAGCTGATCGTAGGGCAGGTCAAGGGTGAATTCGAGGTGCGAGATCCGACCATGGTCAAGTACCTTCAGAAAGTGAAGGACCTCGTGGCACGCCTCAAGTATTTCGAAATTTCCCACATCCCTAGGTCGGAGAATGCCCATGCCGACGCACTCTCCAGACTGGCAACTTCGGCCTTCGACTCCTTGGGTCGGATGTTCGTGGAGAACCTCGAGCAGTCGAGCATCGATCGGGTCGAAGGGGTACAGCAGCTAACATCCGAACCAAGTTGGATGGACCCGATCGTCCGGTATCTGACCGACGGGATCAGTCCCGAAGATCCCACGGAGGCCAAGCGACTCCGATGGTCGGCCTCACAATATGTCATCATGGACGGCCGACTCTACAAGAGGTCGTTCTCCCTTCCCCTGCTTAGGTGTTTGGGACCGACCGACGCCGACTACGCTCTCCGAGAGGTTCACGAAGGAATTTGCGGGAATCACTTGGGGGGCAAGTCCCTGACCTACAAAGTCCTGCGACAAGGTTATTACTGGCCTACCATGAAGAGGGATGCAGCCGAGTTGGTCCGGAGGTGCGAGCCATGTCAAAAGTATGCCAATGTTCAACACCAACCGACCAGCCAAATTGCCCCTATTGTCGCTCCGTGGCCCTTTGCCCAGTGGGGGGTCGACATTCTCGATCCTTTTCCACCAGCATCGGGCCAGAGGAAGTTCATCGTTGTCATCATCGACTACTTCACCAAGTGGGTGGAGGCCGAAGCATTGGCGCAGATCACTGAGCGGAAGATGGAAGACTTTATCCAAAAGTCCATCATCTTCAGGTTCGGGTTGCCGCACACCATTATCACCGACAACGGACGGCAATTCAACAACCAGGACTTCAGAGACTTTTGCGCCAGGTTCCACATCAGGCACCGACTGACTTCGGTCGGGCACCCCCAGTCCAACGGCGAGGTCGAGGTGACCAACCGAACCTTGCTCCACGGACTCAAAACCCGACTAAACGAAGCCAAAGGTCTCTGGGTCGACGAGCTGGGCTCCATTTTGTGGGCTTACCGAATGACCCCCCGCGTTCCGACCGGAGAGTCGCCTTTCAGTTTGGCCTATGGAACGGAGGCCATGATCCCGCTCGAGATTGGCCTGCCATCTTCAAGGGTCGAGCGGTATCAAGAGCCGGACAACTCCGAGAGTCGGAGGGCCGACCTAGACCTCCTCTCCGAACTGCGGGACGAGGCCCAAATTCGCATGACTTCGTACCGACAGAGGGTCGCTCGGTATTACAACGCCAAGGTCAGACCGAAGCTCTTCAGGACTGGCGACTTGGTCTTAAGGAAGGCAGAAGTATCGAAGCCCCTGGACCAAGGGAAGTTGGCTCCAAAATGGGAAGGCCCTACAAGGTAGCAGACACCTACGGTCCGAGAGCCTACCGACTGGAGACCCTTGAGGGGAAACCCATTCTCCGAACTTGGAACGCTGACAACTTGAAGTTGTACTATCCATGAACTTTGTAATCCACTAGCCGGAATACAAATTCAATTTGGAATCTCGGAGTTTTAACTCTTCGACTAATGGTCGGCGCTCACCAAGGCCAAGCCCCGATATACTGACTTGGACTCGGTATCCGCCTGGAGCCGACGACCTTATCGCCGGTGACCCACCGGACTCTTGCGAGGACCAACGCATCTACACGAACGGGAGTTGAAACTCCTTCGACGATCAATGATAAATCGGCCCCTTACTAGGACCGATGTATCCATATCAACGGGAGTTGCACTCCTTCGACCTTCGACAATACATCCGCCCTTACAAGGGCCGATGCATCTGTTGTGACAAGAGTTGACACTCCTTCTACGGTCGAACTTTCGGGCCAAACCATCGGCTGACAAGCCGATCGGGCCCCGACCAAAGAGAGGCGAAAAGCCCACGCGACTGACGTCGCGACTTCCGACCAGGCTACGGCCGGTCGAGGGATATTCGGCTTACCACCGTCTATCGCACAACGCGACCTTAGTCGCATCCACGACTTGCCGACCGACCTACGGCCGGTTTGACGATATTCGGCTTACTACCGTATATCGAAAGATACAGAACGAATACCCGACGCAAGAGCATGGAATCCGACTTATTGTCGTTCCCCCGACACTGCACCGGACGACATTCGACTAAACGCGTCCATGGAAGCCCGACTACCGAACCTTTACCAGGTTCGGTCGGCTCCCGACTCAACAAGACGCGCCCGACTGACGAGCTCGACTATCAGAAGCCGACCCAAAGTCGGGACTTACCCCTCCTTCGTAGTGGCATGAGTTGCCGAACGTCTTACCGACTTAAGTGAGTTGGCGACTTACATAAGTTAATGACTCACTAAGGCATTCAACCATACATTTGGAAGAAGGAGACAAAGGGAGAGCAGAAGAAGTTTTCATTCAAAGTGTACAAAGTCGGGTCGAAGCCCGATTACATATATTTCAAAAAAACAGAAAAAGCAAAAGAAAGTCGGTAAACCCCGATCACCCGTCTGAGTCGATCTCCTCGACCGATGGGGGATCAGGGATGACTGGTGTGTCGGCCACGATCGGGGCTGGGTCGACGGCTGGAGCTGGTCCTTCGATCGGCGGGGGACTGGCAGTCGGCGCCGCTTCCTCCGGGACGACTTCCTCCGCAGCAACTATGCCTCCCGATGGCTGGTCGGCCATCTCCTCGGTGGCTTCCTCCTCGGCCCCCGGTGGGACGATGCTGCTAAGGTCAAGCTCCGGATACAAGGCCCGGACTGCCTCCCGACCATCCTCGTACCCCACCCGGTACGAGGCGAAACCCGACTCGAGCATCTCCTCCCGATATTGGTCGGAGATCCGGAAGTCTTCAACCGCCCGGTCGGCCGACTCCCTCGCCGACCTTGCCTCTTCCTCCGCCCGGCCGAGCGACTCCTTCGCCGACTCCGCCTCCGCCTTTGCTATGTCGGCGTCGGCTTGGGCGATCGAAAGTTCCTCCTCGACCTTGGCGAGCTTCTCCAGGCTCACCCGAAGCTGCTCGCGCTCGCCTTGGAGTTCGGCGGTAGCGCCGTCCCGTTCGTGCCGAAGATGACGCACGGCCCGACCCTTATGTCTGGCCTCCTTCTTGACCGACCTAAGCTCGGACCCGAGCCGGGAGACCTCGTCTACTAACTTGGCCTCCCGATCGGCCGACTGCTGAAGGTGATCGACCAACATCGCCTTCTCGGCTTCGGCCACCGCTGACCTCTCCTTACAGGCGGCCCGGACGTTACCGAACCTCCGGTACCCGGCCTCCAGTTCCGACATTGTATAGATCAGCTGCCGATTGCAAATGCTTCGTCAGGATCACATAATGAGAAAAATCTCTAAGGAAAAGAGAAGGTGATGCGAAGCTTACCTCGACCATAGTCGGGTAGAACTTGGACAGCATCTCAGTTACCTGTCGAGATCTCAGCGACTCCACGTCGGCCGGAAGGAGGATCCCCTGGCACAACCTTCTCGCCAGGTTATGGTCGGCCAATGCCGATGCACCCTCAGGGAACTGTGCGCTGGGTGGCACAGATCGGCTCCCCGATCTTGTTTCGTCCGCGGGGTCCATCGGGGCCTTCCCTCGATCGGCCGCCCCGACCGACGGAACCGGCAGCGAGGGGATGCTCGAAGTAGAACCAGCACCCCCCGCTGCGGCCACAGACGCCGTCGGATGATGTTCGGTTTCCCGAACTACATCCGGCTCCATCGCCTCCGGTGATGCCGCCGATGTTCCTTCGGCCGCTTCACCCATCGGCCTCTCCTCCGAACGCGTCGTCGGAGCCGCGAGCGCGATGACGGGCTCGGATTGATCGGTCACCGACGCTTCGATGATCGACGCCACTGGAGCAGGCTTCTTCGGCGGACGCGAAGGTCCGGCCCCCGATGTTGGCCTCTTCCTTGCCGTGAATTGCCGAATCTCCGCATCTGTCGGCCGCATTCTCGGAGGTGTCCCTGCAATACCGACGAAGGTGTTAACTAAAGAACCGAACTAAGGGTCGGATGAAAAGGAGACCGGAAAATCGGACGATACCTAGTCGGGGGACCAAGCTTAAGCCGGCGTCATAGAGAGCTTGTTCGGTAACAAGCTCCCTCTGCTTCGGGACCGACATATCTTTGAGTCGGTAGAAGTCCTCCCGGTCGTCCGCTTCCACTCGACTGTTGTCATTGGCTTCGGTTCGGGGCACACCCCAATAAGAAGGAAAGCCCCAAGAAGATGGAGAAGAAACAAAGAAGAATTGGTTCTTCCACCCATGAATGGACGTTGGAAGACCGGTGATAAAGGAAAGACCCTTCCGGGGGTTGAAGAGCCACCACCCTCGGGCTTTAGGGTGGGGTCGGAGCACAAAGAAGGCCCGGAAGAGAGAAATACGAGGGTTGGTCGGCAAGAGCTGACACAACAACGCAAAACTAATTATAAGACGGACAGAGTTCGGCGCTAGCTGCGCCGGACAGAGTCCGTAATAGTTCAGAAGATTCCGGACAAACTCCGAAATCGGAAGCCGAAAACCCGCGCGAAGGTCCTCGACATACAATGCCAGCTGACCAGGCGGAGGGCTGTTAACCCGACCGCCGGCCCCTGGAGCGGACAGTTGAAACTGCTCCGGGATGCAATACTGCTTCCGAAGCCGATCAACATTCGGCCCCGAAAGCGAGGAAACCTCATCTTCCGGAGTCGACCGGGAGTCGTCAGTCGGGTTCCCCGACCTAGCTCCCTGAGTCGGATTCCTGGCCATTGTACCGGAACCGAATGAGAAAGGAATGGAGAAGAAGAAGAAGATGAGGAGGACGAAGAGGAGACCACGAACCGGAGGAGCTCTTCTGGAAGCAAGAAAGCTCTGTCCGCGACGACTGAGAAATCGCCCGGACAGAGTTTCGGCAGCAAAATGGCAATGGTGGGGTCTTGGGTCCGAGAGGTCCTATATATATAGGCCCGACCGACGGCCAAGATGACTCCGTGCCGACCGAAGCTCCATGGATGCGCGACAAGTGGCGGCCTCCGGGTGGCAGAGGATTCGGCGCGCCCCGTCCCGGGATGGCCGCATCGCCCATATTAAATGCGGGGGGCGCCGGCCAACCACCTTCGACACGCGGCACGCGGGGACGCGGTTCCGCATTTATGCGCCCGCACCGATTCCCGTTCCCGATGGGACTCCTGCCAGCGCCCCACGCTCCCACGATCAGCGCCGGATATTCGGTCGTCTGACACCGTATCGTCCGACGCCCGATCTCCTGACACCGATGTAACGTCTGACGACGACAAGACGCGACGCCTAACATCAGACGCGACGTCTGACACCTGACACCGACGTGACATTTGACACCGACTAGACGTCCAAATCGCTTGGCATTTATGAGGCGCCTGACATCGGATCAACCGGCGGTACGGTCGGATCTGTGCATGCGACAAATCCACTCCTAGTCGCCCAGGATTGCTGCCCGAATGAAAGCATCGGCCAGCTCACCATCCGACTCAGGAGTGGAGGGGGGCAACTGTTGGGGAATACCCACCGACCGACCGACCGATGGCCGGAGGAACCGACCGACTTACGGTCGAAGGCACCGACCGACCGACTTACGGTCGAAGGGACCGGCCGACCGACTGCCGGAAGGACCAACCGACCGACCAACGGTCGAGCGGACCGACCGACCGACCGACGACCGGACCGACCGACTGGCGGCCGGAGCAACCGACTGACGGACGCCATCACCGGCTAATTATCGGCTCACGACCGACTGAGGATATGTCGGGCGCACCTTTCCCGACCGACTGAACCCAGAGGTCTGATGGCCGACTCACGCAAGACTCGCCGACCAATGGAGGGGCCCGACGCCACTCAGCTGGCCATCGACTTAGGGTCGGTCGACCCCTCCAATCGCCGTACAGCCGTCAGACCTTGTCGGTTCTGACAGCAACATGCGGCACGGCTATCTAGGGACATTGTCCCGCCGAAGGCATTGTCAACCCTGGTGATTTGACAGCCACACGACGACGTGACACTTTCACGGCGACTCTGACAGTCTACAGTGAGTTGACAGTTCCTCACTTGTCTGCGCCATTAATGACGGCGCCATACCATGCTCCACTATATAAACCGGGGAAGGCAACAGTGCGAAGCTCGGGCCCACTTCTCAACTTCGAAATCACAGGCCTTCTCCTCCCTCTCCCTCTCTCTCTCACGATCGAGCTCTCTGTCTTCGTTTCACTGTTGCCCAGTCACCTCTCTGACTTGACCGTCGGAGGGTCCCCGCCGGAGCCGACTCCGGTCAGTGCGGACTTCTCGTTTTTGCAGGTGCACGCTCCCCGGCGATCGAACGATGAGACGATTGGCCGCAACAAATTTAAATTACAAATTTTCTATTATCCCAAAAAAAAAATCCAGAGGTTTTCAAAGTCATCCAAAACCACAAGCAAAGATAATAAAGACCAAATCTCCGCAACGAGTAAAAATTTGAGCAACCAACTGGAAGCCACTCCACGCCACTGCCACCAAACTACGTCAAAAAAAGCTAGTTCTTGTCACCTTCAAACAACTACTCCTAGCATCAGTCCTTCTCAATTTCACTAACCATTTTTTCATGAACCAACTAGTCATGCTAAGACGAAGTCAGACACGAGCGAGTGGAACCTGTCCAAACTTCAAAGTCTCTCACGTTGCTCAGCTGTAGACTATTTAACACCAGATAATTAGTTCAGCCCTCCCTTTTATATTTCCCCACTCCAACATTCAAAACCCAATCTCTCCCACCTCTCTCTCATTCGTTTTCTTCTTAAATACCATCTTATGGGAAACCTTATGTTGGCCTCGCTGTTGTTCATCCTTAGCATCTGCCTCATTCCTCAGCTTGGCTCAGCTCAACTCCGGCAGAACTACTACGCCAACATCTGCCCAAATGTTGAAAGCATCGTAAGAAACGTAGTCAAGACTAAGTTCGACGAGACCTTCGTGACCGTCCCCGCGACCATTCGCCTCCTGTTCCATGACTGTTTCGTCCAGGTTTAATAATATCTTGGCAGAAAAAAAAAAGGCTTGGATTCTAATCTAGAGTTTACTAAGTTTTTTTTGGTTCCTTCTCTAATTCACTGCTGCTGTTAGGGCTGTGATGCTTCAGTGTTAATTGCCTCCACTGGGAGTAACACGGCCGAGAAGGACCACCCCGATAACCTATCGCTGGCCGGAGATGGATTTGATACCGTTACCAAAGCCAAGGCGGCGGTCGACACGGTTCAACGATGCCGGAACAGGGTGTCCTGCGCGGATATCCTCGTGATGGCCGCTCGGGATGTGATATCAATGGTTAGTCTCTCATATTCTGCATACTTAATGCACGCACAATCCGAATACCGCACCCTTCTGCTGGGATAATGGTGTTATCGGATCCAGCAATTTTCCTTTGCCGCGTAAATATAATAAAAGAAGCAAAAAGGCTGTTGAAAAAAAAATTAATAAAATATTATTTTTTAAAAATAATAAAATTTATAAAAAATAATAACATGTAATATCTTAATTATTTTTTATAATAAAATATTATAAATGAGTACAGTAATAAATTTTAGATATTATTAAATATTAAAATTATAATGGTTAAGAAAAAATTATCCAAATGATATATATTTGATGTGAGTGAAAAAAAAGGAGAAGATAAAAAAAAAAATTAAGAAGTTAAAAAAAAAAGAATCTAAAAGTGATATACCTAATTCAGATTGAGAATAAAGATAAGAAGAACATATAATTTTCTATTGCGTTTGAATAGATTAGGTTATAAAAAATAAATTAATATGAGATTTAAATGTAAAAGATGGATGGATAGGAAGTAGTTCTTTGTGGTACTTGCGATATACCGCACAATATGGTAAATCACATGCACCATCCATCACAATGGACAACTGCACACGGCTACATATGATGTACATCATACAACCTATATCCATTCATAGTGATCCATCGTGCGATAGACGGTGCACATGGTGGATAGCAAAGTATCCGCACTTTAGGGACCATGGGATTGGATGGGGTATTAAAAATAAATAGAAAAGTAATGAATAAAGAAAGAGAAATAATGAGAAAGAGGAAAAAAAGGCCAATGTGACGTAAGAGAGAGGTGGGATATGTAAGTCATTAAAGAGAAAGAGAATGCACGTCGTAATTATTTTTTTCATCTTTTGATATGATCCTTCTATAGTATAATTAAAAAAAATTAATATGAAATTTAAATATAAGAGATGGATGAATGGTATTAGGATGGGATATTAAAAGATAAATAAAGAGAGAAGGAGAGGGAGAGGGAGAGAGATCAAAGTAATGTGAGAGAGGAAAAGAGGTAGGATATATGAGTCATTAAAAAAAGAGAATATAAGTCATAATTATTCTTTTGATGTTATTTTTTTTTATCTTTTATTTCTTTAAAATTTTATATGAGATATGAGAATCAATTCATAAAATGAGTGAAATCAATTTTAATTTTTTCTACATATATATATATATATATATATATATATGTCTGATATTTTTTAATTTTTTTTATGAGGTCAATTAATGTCATATTTGCTTACATGCATCCGCCAATGGGTGCTATTCATTCTGGAATTGGTGGCATGGTGCGTGAATGACGAGTTTTGATGGCTGTTTTGATGTGTGTGGAGATAGTCCGGTGGGCCATCTTTTGCGGTGGAATTGGGGAGGTTGGACGGGCTGAGCTCGACCGCGGATAGCGTGGAAGGGAGATTACCGCAACAAGAATTTGATCTGACCCAGCTTAACACCTTGTTCGCGGCGAATGGACTCACTCAGACCGATATGATAGCACTTTCAGGTATGGCAAGATGAGAACTAATTAATTCACTCATTGATGAACTTTTCCTTGTTTGTAGTCTAGAGCTAAACATTAGTAGCTCAGCGTCCTCAACATTTCCATAGGAATTGCAGTAACCTAATCATATTCGGCACATAGTACACTGGAGGAAGCTCGATATCTTTGATGACATTAAGCATCTAAATGTCAGACCATCAAAGTTAAATAGAGTGGGATGCATTCTATCTATTTCATTTCTTCCATGTTTAATATTAATATCTTGACAATGTCTGACAACCACATGCATGGTAGGACTCACTCCTCCTTGTGTCTATTTATTTGAGGTAATAGGCCTTTGCAAGTCTGCTTGGACCAAGTAATAGGTCTATGAGAAGAGAGGAGGAAATTGTCTTGTGGGATAACTAAGAAAAAGAAATGAAACCAATATATGCATTATGAAAACCAAATACAGAATTAGATATGCAAGCCTGAACTTCATTCATTCCTACTAGTGAGATCTGATGGTTGTCAGATATTGGATTGTAACAAAAATTAATTTTTATCAAATATTTACATATAATTGCGGTAGAATTTCTTTGCATGCGTTGTCGATCTCTCATAAAGTGTGATGAGCTACTAAGTGCTTATGCACACGCATGAGATTTTTGAGCCAAAAAAAACAGTACATGTTGGTGCGTGTTTGACATCCAAAAGGAGCATAGCCAATTGCAGAGTCTTGCGAGCATCATGCATGAATCTTGATTTTCCAAGTGTAACTTTCATTTTAAAAATTATGGATAATGTTTGGCTTGTTATCCATCAAATAAATTTGAAAATATAGCTTGTCTACTTTACCCACTACTCAAAGAAAATCCTTTAAGCAACATACAGGACTAAATAATAAACACTTGATGGTTAAAAAAGATATATAAACATCATTGTCATACGAAGTCAAAACATAATGAATAATTTTATATTATTCATAATTATAAGCATGATCTAAGTTGATAGAGAATTGACCGACAATGTATATCAGATTGGAGGGATAACTAAAGATAGTAGATAACTAGGAATAATTAAAAAATAAAAATAAAAGGATTCAAGCTTGTGATCTCTAGGAAACCTGAGTAGTTATATCATGTTAACTAATCCATTGACTCCAATAATTTAAGTAGGCATAGAACAGGTCAATAACGTATATCAGGCTTAACATGTATAATGGTTCTAACCTCAAATCTATCATTGCAGAATGGCTCTATCCTGTATCCATCTCAAATAGTAGTGGGACCATATAGATTTAGATGCTAGTGAGAAATGGATGGTTGGAGCATTGCTCTTCCAGTGACATGGATGATGCTTTAGTGTTCATGCTACCTCACTTAACAAGCTAAGGGTCTTGATTTGAGTCCTTTAAGGTGCATCTCCAACTCCAATGTATTGAACTTGGGCAATTTAATGCAGGAGTTTTACCTCCCATTCTTTCAATTATGACAAAGAAGCATTACTTTTCTTTAAAAAGAATCTTGTTGTATGTATAGCCAAGCCAACTCGTCCATGATGCTCATCGTTTCTCTTAAACTATACATACGAGTCTCTTTCCTTACGTTAAAATATTAAATATTTGCAGTGCATTGGACTTGGTAAAACTAGTGTAACTAAAAATGAATGGCTGCTTGAGATACGACAGTTATAATTTTATTACTTGTGAGTCGTTATTTGAGATCTTATCAAGTCAACAACTTATTTCAGGCAAACACATGTTTTTTAAAACCCCATTAGATTCAGGATGGTCGAGAAAGTTTGGCAGGATGACTGGTTCCTATTTAAGAAATTAAATAAATTATTTTAAAAAGGACCTATTTATCTCCAAAAGTAGGTATTAGTGGTGCTAATGACTTACAAAAAAAACTCTTTAAACCATTCACTTCTTACATGCATTGTCAAAATAAATATATCACCCAAAAATAATGATTAGATTGGTGAGGTCTTTCAACATCCAAATAGCAGCAACATATAAAAGCTGCCAACCTGATGACACAAATATACTAATTCTTCTTTTTTGTTTCCTCAGAAAATATGAAAATTTTCATGCTATTGATTAAAAAGAATCAATTTGCTGGCTTTTTTGTTTTGCCAAAAAACCCCCCTTTCTTTTTATTTTGTTCCTCCAATTGTGCTTGCAGCCGCGCACACCGTGGGTTTCTCCCACTGCAGCAAGTTCGCCAACCGCATCTACAACTTCAGCGCGAGAAACCCAGTGGACCCCACCCTCAATAGGTCCTACGCCTCCCAGCTCCAGGCCATGTGTCCCCCGAATGTGGACCCCACCATAGCCATCAACATGGACCCCGTAAGCCCTCGTATCTTCGATAACCAATACTTCCTCAACCTGCAGCAAGGAACGGGCCTCTTCACCTCGGACCAGGTCCTCTTCACGGACTCCCGGTCCAGGTCCACCGTCAACTCCTGGGCCCAAAGCTCCTTCGCCTTCCAACAAGCCTTCATCACCGCCATCACCAAGCTCGGCCGAGTCGGAGTCAAGACCGGCTCTGGTGGCAACATCCGGCGGGATTGCACCGCCTTTAATTAGAAAATGTGAGTAGCCTTGTTCATAGAAATTGAATGGAAAGAGAAAGGTTTTGACAGCTTTGAGGATTTTGGTTGGTTGGTTGGATGAACTTGATAATAAGCAAGGCTACAATATTGTTATTTCACAATATAATATAATGAATTATATATATATATATATATATATATATATATATATATATATATATATATATATATATATCCTCTCCATAAGTTGTTCTTTCTTTATTTTTGAAATAATTAGGTAGAAGCATCAAGGATCGTACTTTTGCATAATTAGTGGACTTGGAACTAATTCTGAGTGAGATCAATGAATTGAAACTTTTAGCTATTCACGTTTGGCCATTTCATTGCCCTAGCTTCGATTGCTTTAGTGGTCATTGAATGAGATTTTTCTGAATTGCAATCTCAGCAACCATGCTTCTATTTGATCCAAAAAAAAAAAAAAAAAATGTTAAAAAGACAACCATGCTTGAATTCTATAGACCTAGAAATAACTGCACGCAAAATTAGCAACTCGGCAAGGTAGAACCGTTTTTATGTTGATCTTCCTTTATGTTTCTTTCTATCTTTTCTGTAATGTTTTAATGATGGTCATTATGGCAATCACTATAACCATCTGAAACTAGTTTAATGCCTCGTATATATACAGTTAAATGACAATTAATGATGTAAACATCCCAATGTGTATAAATCTGTTTAAACCATTCACTTGCTACATGTATTGTCAAAATATATGTAATCACCTAAAAAAAAAAGATTGGACTGGTGGGATCTTTCAATATCCAAACAGCACCAACATGTCAGAGCGGACAACCTTCCTCTGGATGACACAAACGTACTAATTCTTCTCCACCCCGCCCCCCTCAAAAAATATTAAATGTTTCTTACTATTGATTAAAAAAATCAATTTGCTGGCCTGTCTGTTTTGCTACGTAAAGCCGTTTTTTTTTTAAATTTTGTTCCTTCAATTATGCTACAGCCGCGCATACCATGAGTTTCTCCCATTTTCAATTTGGTGTAGATCAATTCTTTTGGAATTCAATCCGATTATGATTTCCCTTAAAAAAAAAAAACTATTTAAATCAAACCAATATATATATATATATATATATATATATATATATAATATATATATATATAATAATAAATGAATGGCCATTCACTGATCGACTTATATTTTGTTCTAGTACTATTAGTTTATTACTTATATATTTAGCACATCTCATAAATTATCTATTTAGCTTATTTTATAAACTGTTCATTTAATTTATTTCATGAGCTGCCGATCTGGTATAAGTCCCATAATCAACCGTATGCTAAATCGAACAGATATTTTTTATCCGGTTTAAACTGATTGTTCTATATAGTTGGTTTGATTTCGATTTTGATTTTAAAAAATCATTCAAACCAATTCGGTTTGGTATCGACTCCAAACCCATCCGAACCACACATCCCAATCTATAGCTTCAACGCGGGCAGGCCAATGGACCCCACCCTCAACAGGACTTGTGCCTCCCAACTGTAGCCCATGGGTCCTGCGAACATGGATCCCACCCTCGACAGGACCGACACCTCCATATTGTAGGCCGTGCCCGCTGACTGTGGGCCCCACCATAGCCATCAACATGAACCCCATCAATCCTCAGATCTTTGACAACCAGCACTTCCCCAATCTGCAGAAAGGCATGGGCCTCTTCACCTGCAACCAGGTTCTCTTCATGGACTCTCGGTCCAGGTCCACCGTCAACTCCTAGGCCCAAAGCTCCTTCACCTTCCAAACAGGCCTTCATCACCACCATCACCAAGCTCGACCGAGTCGTAGTCAAGACTGGCTCCGATGGAAATATTCGGCTAGAATGCACCACCTTGAATTAGGGAACTACGAATAGCTTTGTTCATAGAAATTGAATGGAAGGATAAAGGTTTTGACAACTATACGAGGCTTGGTTGATTGGTTGGACAAACTTGATAATAAACAAGATTACAATATTATTATTTTAAAAATAATAAAATAAATTATATAAATATAAAATATATTCCTCTCCATAGGTTATTCTTTCTTTACTTTTGAAGTGATTAGATAGAAGCATCAAGGATCGTGCTTTTGTGTAAGTAGCGGACTTGAAATGGTGCGATCGAGTGAGATCAATGAATTGAAACTTTCAGTTTTTCATGTGACCATTTCATTACCCTAGTTTCGGTTGCTCACATGGTCATTAAATGAGATGACTAAGATTTTTGCCAAACAGCAATCTTAGCAACCATGCTTCTATTTGGTTTTAAAAAAAAGAATTTAATCAAAAAACAACCATACTTCTATTTTATAGATCTAGAAACAACTGCACATTAAATTAGAAACTAGGCAAGCTAAATGTGTTTTCTATGTTGATCTTCTTTTTCTTTCTTTCTATACTTTATAAAATGTTTTCATGATGATCATTATGGCTATCATTGTAACCACTCTGAAACTAGTTTAATGCCTCATATATATATATATATATATATATATATATATAGTTAAATGACAACTAATGAAATAAACATTCCAATGTGTAACATATTCTTCAAAATTTATTGTGATTGAAAACCCTAGTGAGATGTTACTAGAAGTGCGAGAAATAGCACATGTTAAGGTGGAGGAAAAAATCAGCAAAGTAATAGCATTCTGATATGCCTTGTTTTTATTTATTTATTTATTGTTTTGTTGATAGATCTTTTTATTTCTTTCTAGTAAATAAAAAGGAAAACACGAAACCTACTTGCAATTCAAAATGGATATCTGAGGCATCCAAAAAGGATTGTGCAAATCATAAAAGTGATACTATTAGAACTACTGTGTAAATTGTCATTATAAAAAATACTAATTAACATGTGCAAGAGGAATTATGGATATGATTGTGGAACAAGTCGGTAGAAGGCGAGCTCAACGGCTCTTTTGCTTGCAAAGATCTTACGATACCAAAATAAGATCTTAAGAGGCAGAACAAGCCACTATTAAACAACCCCTCTTCCCCAAAAGTATTTTTCTTTCTGAAATTTTCCGTTTTATCTTCTTAAATTATATATAGTAAAATTTTTAGGTTATACATAGTAAGCGAAAAGAATTAAGTAAAAAAAAAGGCTTTTTAAAAAGTAAAAAGGTAAAACGGAGAAGAAAGGGAAGAGATCTTGGCAATTTGATCTATGTCTTGGAAGCTCAAACAAATTTAAGGCCTGAAAGAATGGACAACCAGTCAATTTTGTGCTTTTATCTTTTGAGAAAACGATGTCATGTAGTTCTCCGTCCTAGTGGCTTTGGTTTCTTTATTATTTTTTTCTTTTTTCATGACACCTACTTTTGTCTTCTTATGTGATATAACCATTAACCAACCCTCATTGTTGACTGCAAACCTGGAGTTTTTTGAACATTGTTTTTGATAATTGAATGACAACGATATTAGTACACACACATACGTATGTGTGTGCGCGCGTGCGTACGCACACGTATGTGAACATAGACAAGTGAGAACTGAGTTGGATGCTTTGTAACATCATGTTTCGGTCCTGTTGAATCTTGTATTAAGGTTAGAAAAACAGTCCAATAATTATTATTTGTTTTCTTAATAGATTTTTCTTTGCATTTTAGGTGATGATTCTTCCTTTGCCATATAATCTGTCACGTACCAAACAGCAGCTACCGGCTTATCTATCATCTATCACACGCTCCGCTACAAGAAATCTGATATTTTACAATAAAATTTTTCATCATTAAAAATAAAAATTTTATTATTAAAATTATTAGTGATAAAAATTTTTATCATTAAAAATTTATAAAAAAAATTTTATAATAAAAATTTTTAGTGACGAAAAAAAATTATTTTACCGTCAAAATTACTCAACCACACGACAAAAAAGTTCGTAACATTAGCGACGAAATTATTTCGTTGTAAAAACTTATATTTTTTATCACTAAAATTATGATAAAAAATATTTTTATCGACAAAAATGAATATTATTCGTTATAAATTTTTATTTTTATTTTTTTTAATTTTAGTAACAAAAAATAAAATTTTGTCGTAAAATTTAGCGACGGAACTTAAATTTTGTCACAAAATTTAGCGATAAAAAATAATTTTCATCCTAATTTAACGATAAAAAAATAATTTTGTTGCAAAATTTATGATGAAAAAAATTTCGTCACAAATTTGATGATGAAAAAAAATTTGTTGCAAATTTAGTGATGAAAAAAAATTTTGTCGATAATTTAACGATGAAATAAATTTCATCATTAAATTTACGATAAAATAAATTTCATTGCTAAATTTATGATGAAAATTTTTGTCGCAAATTTAGTGATGAAAATATAAATTTTATGCTAAAAAAATAAATAAAAAAATAAAATTTGTGATGAAAGATTTCATTTTTAGTGACGAAAATTTAGTTCATCATAATTTTTAGCGATGAAAATATCTTATCGTAATTCTATAAAAATTTTTGTTTTAAATAGGAGGTGAAATTTTTTGATTATTTTTTATGATAAAATTAATATTTTATTGCTAAATTAAGTTAAGGACAAAATAAAATGCTTTTCACTATTTTTGCTATGAAAGAACTTGTTTAAATGCAAATTTTTACCGGAATTAAAACATATTTTGTATAGAAATATATGAACACAATAAAAATACAAATTCTAAGTAATAATAAATTTTATAGCTATCATTATTATATAAAAGTATGAGTTTATATACTATTTAAAATAAAAAAAATTACAAACTATACATCATCACAGTCGTTGACCCCGTTCTCTCCTCCAGAATTGATCCCTAGCCCAATATGTGTCGCGATGGCTGTGCAGAAGCGGCATTATGCGGCTGTAGAGGTGCTAACTCGGAGTTATCAATATCGAGCCATCTCGCCATCGCAGCCACTATCTTCTTGAGCATCTGATGCGATTCATCTAATAAGTA
>NC_025994.2:73235527-73299050 GCF_000442705.2 Elaeis guineensis
TGCCTTAGACATCAATAGATCAATTGATCCAAATAGGTTAACTCAGTGAATAGACTCAAGCATCGAGTCAAATTAGGTCCTTAGGTTAATCGATTTTACATATGGGAATTCAATCGATTTGATCAACAATAATTGTATGATCATATAACTTAATTGATATCTTAACAATTGACTTAGTTTGATCAATTACTTATCGAATTAAACATACGATTCAATCAAAATCCTAGATACAATCCTATTACATGATCTAATTTTTAATTTTTTCATAACCAAAACTCTTATGCATAAACTAAATTTTAAATTCCAAAATCATATTTTTAGATCTAAATTTTTTGTATAAAATAAGTTTTAAATCATGAAAATAATTTTTAGATTTAATATACAACATATATTTTCTATATACATGTAAAATTCAGATCTAAATAAAACTCAGATCAACACATGATATCATATATCTCATATATTAATCATGAATTATATTGAAAATAATTTTATGACCTAAATATGCAATCACATATCTTATGTATGAATAATGATCAGGTCAAATAAAATTTTAGGTTTATACATATATTTATATATCACATGAACATAAACTAGAAATGTTTAGATCAAAATTCAGATCTATGCATACTTAAATATATCAATTATATGTTTTAAAATCAAACCCAAAATAAAATTATATCAAAATATTCATCTATATATCTCATGTATTAAAGAAAAATCAGATTTGAAACTCCTTTCAAAACATTATGTCAATATCATGCATATGAAATCCGTGACTCTGATATCACTGTTAGAATTTCTATGTCAAGGCATGCATGTATATTTCAAAAAAAAAAATTTTAAACCCATAGCAGAATAGTAAATTAAAATACTTTTAATCTATATCATGCATGCATAAACATAAACCACTAGGATCTACTTCATATGTTGAAAATTGAATATATGCCTGAAATTTAACATGTGATCGAATCACATACCTGTTTCATAATTTTTTTCTTCAAATCTGGATTTAAAAAAAGAAGAGATTTTTTTTTAGCACATAAATGTCTGGCCTCTATGGGTATCCACTCAGGATCAGCCTAGAATAGTCCTCTTAAAATTAATTTTTCTTCTCTAAGAAAATCAGCTTGTGAATCTAAACGAAGTCTGGATCGCGATCAACTCGTTGATCTTTTTCTTGATCTTCTTCTTCTCTTCTTCTCTTACTTTTCTTCTTTTGATTATGCTGCTATCATGGATCAGAAACCAGCATAAAAGGGGATGCCTAAAGCCTTGGGATGTGGAGGAAGAAGGGACGCCCAAAGGGGTGGGGCATTTGGACGTCCAAGGGAGAAGAGAGGGAGAGAGGAGATAGGGCGTGGGGCTCTCCTTGGTGGGCATGGGGCTGCTGGTTTGAGTCATTAGGGACCTAAGGAGAGGTTTTTTTAAATAGGTATAAGGTTTGAATCCTATTCAAAACCAAACACGTACTTAATATAGGTCCTACTTGCATTAGGTTTCCTAATAACTTAAATTATTCAACTTTCTTTAGAAAACCTATTAGGCACCAACTCTTAAATACTTTGCACTCACTAAATCACACCCCAAAATGCACCTAAAGAATGCCCCATCATGGATCCATACGCCCCCTAAAGGTGGGACACGCCCAACTTGATTAAATCAAGTGGCGTCCCATAAAAACTATCAAAAAAATTAATTAAGGACTTACACCTTTAATTCATTTGATCCAAAATCTTAGACACTCAATAATTAGAGTTCAATAAATCTAATTCATTTAGGTTATTAGCAGGTAATTTAGTTTGAATTAATCTTATCAAATAAGAAATTCAAACATAAAGAAGAAATTAGGTCCAATCATGTGCTAGCAAGGTTACTTTGAACCCAATCTGGTTTCTCTAAACGCAATTGATACTTCATAAGTTTAATTTCTTATTACATGTTTAATCTCTTTGTTGTGTGACTCTATAGGTTCAATTCTATCTGATAGTGAGATATACAATGATCTCTATCAAAGTATTATTGAAATTTTTTTCGATAGGTCGGAATAATTTCACTCTAACTCATCAAGGATTGTTGATCCTGAGCAATCCTGTGAGCTCTCACAATCCACCAGTGATATCTAGCAGTATGTAGTGGCAATCCAGTAGAATCAAAAACAAACCTTAAGGTGTAGTTAACGTGTGATTCAGACCTTCTATCGTGAGTCCCGACTAGATGGCAGATCATGGATAAATCGTCAAATCTCAACATCAGTCATATGATAGATTTGATCAGCTTAAGTCCAATTATAATTTTTATGAAAATTTTTTTTCATCAATCACATTGCTGTGGCCACAGACTCTCAGATTTAGTCTCTCAAATCTCATAGGACTACTTTTTATCAAGATTGATAGATCCCATCTTGATGCGCACTCTACTTTTACAGTGGACCAACTGTAGCGAACATCCATTATAAAGGCTTATTGAGATCCATGTTTATGTGTCAGTCAAACTCCAGCAGTCTCACTACAAGCAGTCGTACCATGTCAGATCAAAGGATCATTTACACAACTATAGCATCGAGATAATTACTGACGATTGAATAGAAATCTAAGTGATCTCTCGTATGGTCACGCTCAGTACTAGTTGTTCTCTAACAATTATCCGTACTCATCATCCAGTGTTTTTACACTGTAAATTAGGAATTTATCTATCTCGAAGGAAGCAATCTGTGCGTCGATCTATCCGGATCGATCACCATCCTGATGATGATTTTATGACTGGAAGCATTTAGGAATTAAACATATATTTTTTAATTTTCAACTGTTTGAGAATATGTATCGAAAGTTAATTTCATGGACGATTCAAGAATACATCACACTTGAATGAAAAATAAACTTATCTTTTTATTGATCAAATCAATGTATTAAGTATAAAATTATGTTTTAGATTTATTACAATGTGTCAGTCATATTGACTTCTAGGACATACATCTAACAAGTATATGATAAAGTTTATGAATATTTTAGAAATTGAACCTGCAATATAAGGCGAGGTGTCTCGAAGCCAATCTTGAGTGCATATCAAGGCCTCAACTATATTGGAGGATAGACTACTACGAAAATCATCCAAAATTCTTCCATCAGTGTTGAAGGCAGACTCAGATGCAATAGTAGATACTAAAATAGTCAATATATCACGAACCATCTTAGATAATATTGGATATTTTGATTCGTTGATTCTCTAATAGTTTAGAATGTCAAAATTTTGATCTCCTAGAGGATGAACCTATTTTTTTAAAAAAATATATTGCAAGTTATTTTATTAGCAATATTGAATTATATTTTAATGTAGATATATAAATTAGAGATCATAAAATACCTTCTCTTCTAAATAGATCTCTAATTTTGATTTAGATGGTTGGGCAACTTCTTCTTCTTGAATAAATTCTTCATAATCTTGCATGAAAAGACTCTCATCTCCTCTACCTTGAAATGTAGACACCATCTCCTCTACTTGAACATGAGAGCCATGTGCACTATATAAAATTGTATAATGATCATAAAGACTTTGAATAACATTACACATCTTATTGATCTCAATTGAAGTACGATCATCATTACTATAGATTTTTTGAAAGCAATACTTAATAAGCTTCATCTTATGTCTTGGATCAAGAACAACCCCGACAGCAAGAATGTAAGAGCAATCTTTCCAATATTTATCAATTTTTTTTTTATATTTTTAAGATCATCATCATCACAACTGTACTTGAACTCCTAGATTCTTGAATTAGAAGCATTTGTATTCTCCAAATCTCATAGAAATATAAATTTACAGTTGTATTTTTTATTTATGAAAATAATTCAGTTAAACCTTTCAAAAGTTGCAAATAATGGTGCTTTGAGACCAATCTTCTTCAGTTGGTGCATTTTCAAAATTAGGATCTCGAGCCTCAAGTCGCATAAATACTTCTTTAAATTGTATAGCATCATTTAGTATGAGATATGTAGAATTCCAATGAGCAGGTACATCTATGCATATCTTTTTCTTACCATTTATTTTTAATTATTTGATAATTTTCATAAATATTTTCAATCTTGCTTGAGATGACTTTATAAATTTAACAGTCTCTCGGATCCTAACAATAGCACCATCCGCTACCTTCAACCCATCCTTCATAATCAAATTAAGAATATGTACACAACAACGCACATGAAAGAACCTGCCATCCAAAAGTAAGTCTTTTCTAAATTATCTTTGAAGTTTCATGGCCACAACTGTGTTTGCTGATAAATTATCAAGGGTGATTGAACCTAACCTTCTTTCAATATTCCAAGATAAAATGCAGCTTACAATACAATCACTAATGACTAAGCCTATGTGTGGTGAAGGCACCATCTTAAAATTGATAATATGCTTTTTAAGTTTCCAATTATTAGTGATGTAATGTACAGTGAGACACATATATCTCAATGTCTGATTTGATGTCCACATGTCAGATTTTAAGCTAATTCTTCCATAATTTGCTTTAAACAACTCATATAGTCTTCTTTTTTTCCTTTCATATGCTTTCAAGCAATCAGATGCCAATGTTGTCCTTGAAACAATATGAAATTCAGGTCTAAGATTTCTAACAAACATCTGAAAAGTCAGATTTTTAATTATTGTAAATAGCATTTCTTGTAGAATTATCATTTTTGCAAGATCCTCACGACTTTTCTCTTGATCAAATGAATAAGGAGTTAACTCATTGAATGCAACACCATCTTTTGATGTTATATTACCTATTAACTATTTCTTCCTCTTATCAAAACTTTTTATTGACTTACAGTTCTTTGTATGTTTATGAAGATGACTTGTCCCATTTTTAGGATCAGCTGAAAAAATAACATGGCAATAATTGTATTTAGCCTTGTCTTTTTGGTTTTCTACCTCAGAATAATGATTCTATATCTCTGACCTCTTTTTTTTGCTCGTTTTAGAGCTATCTATATTAGAGGGCTCTACCAATTGCGAACTACTACAACCAAGTACACTTGAAACTTCAACTGTATTTTTATTGCTATCCATCACAGACATAAATATATTTCACATAGAATTAAATGAAAATAAATAAGCATGAATTGTAACTAATTATGTTAGAAATACAAAATGAAACAAAATCTATATCAACCTATATCTTCTTGCACATAAAAGAATATGGAAACTAAAATATATCTTGAGAGGTGGGGGGGATCGGGTCTGAGAGCTTACGGCCATGAATGGAGTGGGAGAGAGCAGCGATGAAGCCAAGGAAGTGGCAGTCAGAATCAGAGGAGCGCAAGTGGCAGATATCGTCGAGAGAGGGAGGGGCGTCCGAGGGTGGAGGAGGAGGAAAGTGGAGCCCCAAGGGGGGGGGTGTCTGAGTAGAGGAAGAGGAAGGTGGAGGAGCTAGATGGGGGTGTGAGGGCATCGATCTTCGAGGGTGGAGGAGGAGGAGGGTTGCCTGCAGTAAAGGGGGAGGAAGGTGGAGCCCCGAGGGGGGGTGAGTCCAAGTAAAGGAAGAGGAAGGCGGAGGAGCTAGATGGGGTCATGAGGGAATCGATCTTCGAGGGTGGAGGAGGAGGGGGGTTGCCTGCAGTGACCGGGGGGGGGGGAGGGGAAGATGGAGCCCTGAGGGGGGGTGCGTCCGAGTAGACGAAGAGGAAGGCGGAGGAGCTAGATGGGGGCGTGAGGGCATCACTCTCCGAGGATGGAGGAGGAGGGGGGTTGCTTGCGGCAACGAGGGAGAAAGGTGGTGCCCCGAGGGGGGGTGCATCCGAGTGGAGGAAGAGGAAGGCAGAGGAGCTGGATGGGGGCGTGAGGGCATCGATCTTCGAGGGTGGAGGAAGAGGGGGGTTGTTTGCGGCAATGGGGTAGGGGGTTGCATGCGCACGGATTGGACGCCAGCAGCGGGGATGTGTCGGCCCACGACGACGGTGGGAGGCCACGGAGGCGATGGGTTCGCCGCAGACGCAGTAGACTGATTATGGCAGAGGCGAGGAGGCCACAGTAGCGAAATTGGAGGAGGATGGTGGGGAGGAGTTCATACCTGAGAGAGAGACGTCGAGATGAAAGCCCAAGAGAGATGCCTAGATGGAGAGAAAGCTTGAGGGAGACGTCAAGACGGAGAGAATTAGAGAAAGCTTGAGGGAGATGCCAAGTGGAGAGAACTCAGACTCGAAAAATGTTTGGGATTTAATGGGGAAGAGGAAGACTGAATTTTGAGAATTATCTGAACAAATGAAGGACTGGAAGGTTTGGGTGAGCCACTCAAACTAGGTTCGGGTCATATATCTTAAGATCCAAATTAACCCAAAAATTTTCATGGATTTGGTCAGATCGAATCCGGTCCAAATTCAAAAAATCCAGACCCGATCCGAAAAAGAGAACGGGTCTAATTTTTGAATCTGCTCCATGGGTCTTTTAAATGGGTCCGAGTTGGGTCTAACTGGATCGGGTCGGATCAGATCATGGATCAATCCGATCCATTTGTAGCCTTAGTCCTCAGCCGCCTCCCACCCTCCATGGTTCTAGCCTATCACCTGACCAGGAAATGGAGGGCACTATGCGGCACGAGTTATGACTCGCTATCTTTGGCTCTATGTACCTTTGCGGCCCTCGACCAGACTGATCCCTTAAACATTTCATGGACGACGACACAAAGAAGAAGGAAAGGGGGGATAAGAAAACCCTAGCCATGTTGGATTCGATGCGGTTATACGGATTATGGAGGGAGGGTACTGGAGGATTAGAAAATAAGTGTGTGCTGCACGCCGCATGGGAAATAGGAGGAGCCCAGCAGCCCAGTAGCCCACTAAATTTATTTGAATGGCCCATATACGAGCTAATTTGGTTCAACCCAAAACATAAACGGGTTTAGCGGTTAGATATGTAAAAATTAAACCTGACCTAAATAATAAATAGGTTAAACAGGTTGATCCGACCCAAACCTATTTAGCCCAAATTCAAACTTGTTTATGGTAGGTGGAACATGGGTCAGATTGGCAGGTCGGGTTATATTTTGCCATCTCTACTCTCAAGAATCATATAAAAAGCTGAAGAACCTTCCCTTGCCACTTACAATTGGCTCCTAGAATCACCTATTTTTATATAGAAGAAGTCCTCCAGTATATATATAGGGTGAAGGTTTATCAGGATTATTTTGAATCTCTCAAATAATTGCATGCAAGGAGGTATGTTCTGTTTCTACTTGAACTTGCTCTATCCAAATTGAATAATAGTAAGAGATAGCACATAATCATCCTTTCACGTTGCGTGGTAAGGCCTCTGCAACTGAATTATCAACTCTGTGCTTGTATTTGATCTCATGGTTCAATTCCAAGAGCTTGATAGTCCACTTTGGTTGTACCTCTAGAAAGACTTGTTGATCCATTAAATACTTAAGGCTATGGTGGTCGATGTAAATTATGAAATATCTTCCCATCAGATACTATCGGCATTTATCAATGGCATATAATATGGCTATCATCTCATTTCATAGGCAACAAGACCTAAGTGC
Source organism: Elaeis guineensis (assembly GCF_000442705.2). NCBI lineage: Eukaryota > Viridiplantae > Streptophyta > Magnoliopsida > Arecales > Arecaceae > Elaeis > Elaeis guineensis. Next base: position 73,243,053 of record NC_025994.2, read on the forward strand.
TTCTTTGATAGGGCTCTACTAGTGAAAGCTAAATATCATCCTGTTTACATCAAGACAACACCAATCCCAATGCCCGACATATCGCACTCTATACCAAATGATTTGGATAAATTAGGAAGCGTTAGTACTGAGCAGTTACCATAGCTTGCTTAAGAAATTGAAAGGACGAATCTACATCATTATTCTATTGGAAGGAGTCCTTTAATAGGGAAGTTAATGTAGCGCTTATCTTCTTATAGTTCTTGATAAATTTTCTGCAGTAATCAGTAAGTCCTAAGGAATCCTTTAGCATTTTTAGGTGTAGGGCACTCTAACATGCAAAATATCTTCTGGGATTTGGTAGTGATGCCTTCTTTACATATAATATGCCCTAAATACTCCACCTATCTTTAACCAAAGGAACACTTCAAACATTTGATAAATAGTTTATCTTCTCGAAGGGTCCGAAATATTATCTCTAGATGAGCCAGATGATTCTCCCATGATCAGCTATAGATCAGGATATCATCGAAGAAGACTAACACAAAGCACCGCAAGAATGGTTGGAAGACATCATCAATAAGGCTTTGAAAAGTTGATGGAGCATTAATCAACTCCAGAGGCAAGGGTTATTCTGGCTCTACTTTTTTTACAAAATATAGCCATATATATTGCAATTCCTCCCTTTGTCAAGGCCTTTTCGATTGAGTGGCCACTCATGATCTGTATCTATGGCTGGATCTCTAGAACACTTTGGTGAATATTGTCATCCCTAATTTATAAACTGTATAGGCAGCTTCAAAAATTCCTAAATTATGGATCTAAGGGTGTGAAGCTAGTAGCTCGAAGCACCACCTCAGAACCCCCAAGAGGAAATACATACGTATATATAGGTCTTAAAATAAAAATCTTGAATAGTAATTGGTAGGTTAAAATATTTATCATTTGTTGCTAATTTATGCTCATTAGCAACCATTACTTTAAAGAATTTTTCCTCCGTGGGTCAGCATTGAATTCTTTTAGCAAGAGTAGGGTCAGTGAAGTTGTGGGTGCTTCTGGTGTCGATGAGAATAAAAACTAGTTAATGTTTGATTAGCTCCTTAACCCACACATCTGGGGGGGATAGGTATCCTGAGACAGCATACATAGAGATTTCAAGTGCTATCTCCTCCATAGCCGCTTCATTTATCTCCTCCATGTTTTCCTCAAACTCATCGTTAGAGATCCTTGATAAAAAATAATTGCTTTGATTTACATCGATGGCCAGGGCTGAATTTTTCATCACAATTGTAACAAAGGCCTTTGCCTCTTTATGCCTTCGCTTCAGCAAGCACCACGCACTTCATAGGGAAAGTGCCTCCTTAGGTGGAACTATTGTAGAAATCGCAGGCCGAATAAGGGGTGGCTTCAAAGTATGATATTGGGCGATTTACTTCTCTTCTTATAGATGAGTATGATAAATCACCGCAAACATAGAACTATAATGAAAAACCCATGTATCATGCTTCAAATCCTCTCTTAGTCCACTAATAAAGTAGCTAATGAAGAACTCTTCAGTTAGCCTAGTTCTGTGATTTGTGAACATCTCAAATTGTACTTGGTAATCTCGAGACAATTGAGTAGGGCTCTGATGCAACTTCATTAATTCTCTTATACAATCGTTATATATAGTTAGGCCAAAATTAATGCAAAGAGCTTTAATAAACTTTGCCCAAGATATAATTCTATGGTTCTTTTTAAATCATTGGAACCATTGTAAAGCCTCTTTCTCTAGGTGATAGGATGCAAGTGGTATCTTTTGGATTTCAAGTATTTGATTGAACTTGAAGAATTACTTTATCTAATAAATCCATCCAGTAAGGTCATCACCATCGAAGTAAGGAAATTTCAATGTAGTGACCCATGGTTGCAACTGCACAATAGTCACAGTCTTGAGAAGGGAAAGATATGATCTTTTCCTCATAGACATGGAAGAAGTGGGTGGTTGTATCGAAACTTAGTATCAACATCTTCGTTGAAGTAGATGGCCAGGAGTCCATCTTCATATTCATGGCAACGATTAAGTTTCTAAGATTGTTGTTGGTTTTGGTGACATTCTGTACCTTAGTCTCAAGCTTAGTAACTTGAGCATCAGTGGACCCCCTTTCCACTAACTGCACCTCCATCTTCTCCTTTTGATAATAGGTTTGCATCATATACTAGAAAAATCTTGGATCAGATCAAAGCTACATTATGGGATCGCAAGCTTAGACATCAAATGATATGTGGCTCCACATATCATGACCGCTTTGAGAGGGTCAACCTCCAATTAGAAGAGAAAAAAATGGAGATTTAGAGAAAGAGAATTCCTTATTCTTTGATTGTCAAGAGCAAATGATTTACATTTTATTGGCAGGTTCGGACCCATTATTCGTTTATTATATCATACTTAATTTAGCACAATTGCCAAATAAATATAGTACTAAATAGGCTTTACAATTCTAACTGATACGAGTACCAAAATAAAAGAAGCTAAGAAGAGAATCTTAATTTATTTTCTATTATCAAAGTTGCGTTCCTATCAGGAAGTCAATCCATTTTCCTATAATGGTAGGGCATGGGCCATTGGGCAACTTGGGTGAAAAGAAAGAGGGGGAGAATTGGAGAAAGAGTCAAAGTGTGAAATGAGAATGGTTCTGAGAGAAAATGAAGGGAAGGAGAGAGAGAAAGGTGGAGATAGGAGAGGTTTTGGGTCATTGAAAGTGTGTCAGAGAATAAGCAGGAGCTAAATGAGGGATGTCATGATGGCAAGCAAAGAGGGTGCGGTAAGGAAGATGGAGGGCTCCCGCCAAACGCCCTTTTGAATAATTTTTTTTATTTTTTAAAAAAAATTATAAAAATATCTTCTCAATTTTAGTCCAATTTTATATTCACTTTCTGTATTTTAAAAAATATCAAACTAGTCATTCTAATTATCGATATATTCTAATATGGTCTAGTCGTTGATCTCTGTTAACGAAATAATGTCACATGATCATCATATAATATCATTGTTTATAAAATAATGAAAATATCTTTCTCTCCATCTTCTTCTTCTCTTCTTCCTCCTCTCTGATTGATCCTATCCTTCGTCATATGCATTCCTTTTTCTCCCTCCTCCTTTCTCCTTCTTTTCCTCTTCATCCATTTCTTTTTCTTTATGATGACTCTCTCTATCTCCATCCATTCCTCCATCATCTTTTCTTTCTTTTATCCTTCAAGTCATCCATAAGCCATTTCCTTCTACAGTGGCCCCTCCACCTCTGTCCATAGGGCTGAAACCAGATCGAATACGGATCGGATACCAGCATATCTATATCTATATTTATTTTATCTGATAAATATAAATACGGATATAAATTTTATTCAGATGCAAAAATTTATATTCATATTTGTTTTAAACTGATACAAAAATAATTCATATACTGGAAGTGAAGGAAGTCCGACTTCTGGGATATGCATATAGAAATCAATTACAACGAAAATTGAAACTGATCTAAATTTAAAATTATTTTAAATCTAATATACATAAAATATAAATCAAATCTACACATGCTAGAAATGTTCACATGTTGAAATTAAGATGCTAAAAATAAAAATCAGATTTAGAGTTAGACCTTTACCTTTGTGTGGGTAAATCTTCACTGCGATTTGATGATCTGTGGATATCTTCACGATCCGCTGAACTTATGATCCATAGATATCTCGAAGGTCCATTACTGCTGCATAAGTATCCGACCTGTATCGATATCCATACGAAGCTGATCTGATTAGGAGGATTCGATCTCACCAGGGTGCTAGCTCCCTTGCAGAGATCGCTTTCTGTATTATCGAATCAGTTAGATCTTTTGATTCTCTTCTTAAGAGAATCAATCAGATCTATAGAAGGATATGATGAAATCAGATCACATCTAATTTTCTTTTTCACTTTTCTCTTCTTAAGAGAAAATCAAAGATTTATTGAAGAAGATAAGAGATTTAATCTCTTTCTTCTTCCATCTTGTCCAATTCTTGGACTAGATCTAAGAAAAGATAGAGGAGAACATTTGTCTATCTCATAGACCAATAGGAAGAGGCAAAAATCAGATCAAATCTGATTTTAATCATGTTCAACTCTTGAATATGTATAAAGGAGAGCCGTCTATCTCATGGACTAAAATAAATCAGATCAAATCTGATTTTAATCATGTTCAACTCTTGAACATGTATGGAGAAGAAGATGATGGAGATATGTCCAACTCTTTGGACAAGGAGAGAAAGAGGAGAGATGTTCAACTTTTGAACATAAAACAAGGGAGAAAGAGAGATATCTTACCTTCAACAACCAACCTTTGGTTGTAAGAAAGAAAAGAAACAATTCTCACATGCCAACCTAAGGAGCCGCAGCATCATCTCTCTATTTTTCATACTTGCTACTTTGAGATGCGCATTCCAGGGTGGGACGCACGATCCAGATCGGGACTCACATCCCAGGTCCTCCTCCTATTGTTTGGGGACACGCATCCTAGGGTGGGACACACGACCCAAGCCAGGACTCGTATCCCAAGTCCTCCTGCAAATTAGTTAGTAGGCGCCCTCTTATTCCTATTTAAAGGGAGTTAGATAGGGTTATAGTTAGAGTCTAAATCCAAGTGAAAGTTGAAGTTCAATTTAGACTGGATTAAGTCCAATCCCATTAGACTAATGAAATCTAATCCAAATCAATTTAGAACCATATCTAATCAAATTAAATCTGATTTAATTTGTCTAAGACCTAATCCAAATCAAACTTGGCTAAAGATTAGGTCAAACATAATCTAGATAGGTTTGGATCAAGTATTCATTAAATCTAATCTCATTAGATTAATAAAATCTAATTCGAGTCAAACTTAAACCAAAACTAATCAAATTAAATTTGATTTAATTTGATTAGGATCCAATGCTAATATTTGATTAAATCAAATAATATACAATATTATAATTTAGTCCTTCTATAACTTACTAACTCTTAGTAAGTCTTTTATGTAACTTTTACATATTAGTCCAATCATCAATCAAATTGATAATTAAATTTTTTTATAATTCAAAATTATTATTCGATAATCCGATCGGTCAGGACCTCTTTTGTATGCGATCTCATAGGTTCTATTCTGTCTAAAAGTGAAAAATATTTTAATCTCTATCAAAAATTATTGAAACTCTTTTTAATAGATTGAAATAATTTCAACTCACCAATCGAGAATTATTGATCATCAAAATAATTTTTATTAGTCCCACAATCCACCAGTGACATCTACCAGCATTTAGCAATTCAGCAGAATAGAAGGATGAACCTCTAGATGTAATTATCATGTGATTCAGTTCTTTTATCGTGAGTCTTGATAAGATGGAGGTTATGAAAAATTTATCAAATCTCATCGTCTATCATATGTAAGATTTATTCGACTTGAGTTCATTTATAAAATATGATAAAATTTTATTTCATTATTCACACTGCTTTGATCAAAATCTTTCAAACTCAATCTCATAAATCATATAGGACACTCCTTAACTACTAAGATCGATAGATCCCATTTAGGTGCACATCCTATTCCTACAATGAATCTACTTTGCCAACATACACCTCAAGACTTCATATGGTTAGGAGATTGAGTTATGGTGCAGTCAAATTACAGCAACATCATTGTGAACAGCAGAGGTACTGCAGGTTTAAGAACTAGTCACATCACTACAGCATTGAGAATATCACTGACGAGTGAGTAGACATCCAAATGACTTCTCATATTGGTCACGTTCGATATCTTTATTCTCGAACAAATATATGCACTTTTATTTCAGTATCTCCATATTGTAGACTCGAGACTCATCTACCTTAAGAAAAGTGATCTGTATATTAATCTTACTGGATCAATCACCATCCTCATGATGATCCTTCGATTGGGGGTAATTTAAAAATTAACCATCAATAACATATGCCTCAAATTCTCAATTCTTGAGAATATGTGTCATCATCTTATTAATTTTTTAGACGATTTATGGACATATTTACTACATGAATAAATTAACTATCCTAATTAATTTGATCAAGTATAAAATTATATTCTAGAAAGAATTAATGTGTCGGTCTGATTGGCTTCTAGGGCAAACATCTAACAAGAAGTATGGATATAATTATGGATATAACTTAGGTCATTAAATTTTATAATCAGAGAGTCAAAGATATTACTTGGTAAATGATCAATCAAATTAATAGAATATTTATATGATTATATATTTTTTTAAAAAATTAATAAGTGCTATATAAAATTATATAGGATTACATATAGATTCAGATATTTAGATATGGATCCGATAATCATCTATCCATATCCATTTTTTTTAGATAGATATGGATATTAGTGAAATTCTTAAATTTCTATCTATATACAGATTGATTCAGATATGAAATCGGATGCGGACGGATAATATCCATACCACTTTAATCCATATCTGTTCATTTTTGCCGACAATCCATCTTCCCCCTCCCCTTCCCATCCTCTTCTCCTTGTTTTCCTCCAATCCATTCCTTACCAATGGCTCCTTCCTCCTCTCTTTCCTCGTCATTCACTTTTCTTTTTATCCCTTTTCTCCTCCAAATCCATCCATGTCCTATCCCTCTGCGACAGTCTCCTCTATATCCATCCGATCTCTCCGATAACCCATCCTTCCCTCTTCCTTTTCTTTTACTTATTTCTACTTCTCCATAGTGGCTCCCTCTACCTCCACACATTCCTCCACCGCTTCTCTTTCTGCTCATCCTCCTCCTTCAAGCCGCTCATGAGCCATCCTCTTTCACTTCAGCCCCTTTTCGTCAGTAATCAATCTTTTCCCCTATCTTTTCTTCCCATCATCTTCTTCTCCTTGTCCTCCTCCTCCAACCCATTCCTCGTTGCGGCTCCTCTCTCCTCCTCTCCTTCCTTCTTATCTACTTCTCCTTCTCATCCTCTTCATCCTCCAAGTCCATTCATGAGTGAGGGGCATTTCTATTTATTGAGAGAAAAGCTAATACTATTTGTTGGTGAGTGAACGATTGGACCATATTGAAATATATCAATAATTAAAAGGGCTAGTTTGATATTTTTTTAAAGTACATAGGGTGTAAGTGAACTTTGACTAAAGTTGAGGGATACTTTTATAATTTTTTTAATTTTTATTAAAGTATAGTTTATAAAAATTAGATTGAAAACTAGACTTTATTAATTTATACTAGCATCTAACCCATGCTGTGTAGCGAGATTTAGAAAAAAAATCAATCGTAAGCCGGAGAACCCATAACTCACAATGTACAATCACATCCACCTAGACTCAAAGGAAATGTTTTAAATAATCCATGTATAAATCAATCAACTTATATCTACTTTAATCTTCATCATTCATATCCTTTTCATTTAGGCTAGTAATTCAAAAAAAAAAATCAAAGTATTATTGATTGAAAATATTCTGCAAAAATAATATGCATCTAACCAATTGGAAAAAAAGACGGCGAACAATTACATGCATTCTAAAGCCAAATTACCTTCATCATATTTTTTTTGCGGGAGATAATATCAATAATTCCATGTAAAAACAATGCAAAGTTATATATATATATCATGAAATAAAAAATAGAGAAAAAGTGCGGGAACTAAAGTATTTTAATTATTAGGCTGTACTTGGAGTTTTTTTTGAAGGAGTTGTATTCTTAAAAAGTTCAATATGAATATGTTTTTTTAAGGGGTGCAATCATAGATCCTTGCTTAAACTAAGACGAAGAAGGACCAGGTATAGGACTTTTTTGGAAATTATCAAATTGAGATTTAGTCTCTGAAAATATATTGGTTATCTTGAAATTATAAATATTGTCATTAAAATTTTGGGAACCAAACATAATATGAAAAATATTAGTATGATCGATGATGTTTTTGATAACAGTTAGGAGACTAAATCTATCACATTTTGTGTCCATTACAAGATTAGCAGTTAGAATACTAATCAATTATTAAGCTAATTTCTTAAAGAATATAAAAGTTATTGTATCAATTTTATCTTCAACAATATAGCTTAATTTATACCTTCAAATAATAAATATGTAATAATTAATTTAAAACAAAAAATCTATCCTTTTTTATAAATAAAATATAAGGTTAAAAATACTTTATAATGTTACCATGGCATAAGGGGTTGTTTGTTTGTACCACACTAATTATGCCAAAAGGTATCACCATAAACTATTATTGTGACTCTACTATGGTAACATCCTTTGTACCACTAATCATAGGAGACATTGATTAATTTTATAGTTGTATTGCATGTAAATTTTACCTCCTAAATAACTAGTCAAATGATCTAAGATATTATGCATGAGTATTGTCGAGGTTGAAATATATTTATTAATTAATTTTTAATATTTTTTATTAATTTCATTATTAACCTTTTTTGTTGGGGTTGAAATATATTTTTAGGAAGTCTGGAAGTTTTCTAAAAAATAACCATTTTGGTGAGGGGGGGGTTGTGGGGGTGTTTTGAAAATGCTCGTCCCCACAATTTAGAATTTTTTCTGATAAACTAATAATAATCCAAAAAATATAGCTACCAATAATTTTTTAAATAGCTAAATGGAAGAATCAAATATTTTTTTATTAATTTCATTATTAACCTTTTTTTGTTGGGGTTGAAACATAGTTTTAGGAAGTCATGTTTTTTTTTTTTGAAAAAAATACCCATTCGGGGTTTTCTAAAAAATGCTCATCCCTCTTTTTCTATATTTTCTCCTCTTTTCTATCACTCTTTTTTCTCCCATGTTTTAGACCCTTCTCCCCCTTTTCCCTAACCCATTCCTCCATCTAGATCCATCTTCTTCTCTAATTATTTATTTCCTTCTTTCTTCCAAAAACTCCAATCTCATTCCTCAGTTCATCTCCAACCAAGATCCGATGACATTTCCTTTCACGAATCTCTCCCACTCCATGAATCTAAAGACATTAACCCTGGTTCTTGCTCACCACTGATTCTTCCTCGATTCTTCCCTACCACTCCATGGATTTGAAGATATTTTTTCTCACCACTCCTTTCTCCCTTTAACATTCCTCTTCAGCCCCATCAAAGTTCACTCCAACCACCACTCCGACCATTCCACCACCTCGAACATAAAAAAAGGGGGAACAAGAAACCCTAACCCTATTTGCCAAGGTGGCATTTTTTCTCCTTTTCCATCTTTATTTCTCCTCTTTCTTACCTCCTTTTCGATTTTCAACACCTAGATAACCCACATAGATAATCCTTTTTCATTGCTTAAGAAAAAATTTAATTTCAAGTAATTAAAATAAATCTATCCTTATAAATGACAAAATCACAAAATCAATGCCTAGATAATCTGCATAGATAACCCGCGCTGCACTGTAGGGTTGGATTATATATATATATATATTATTAATCAATTTCATTATTAACCTTTTTTTTGTTGGGGCTAAAATATATTCTTGAAAAAATGGTGACTTTTATGGAAAATAATTTTTTTTGATTTTCTTATCTTCTCTATTTCTTTTTCCCCTCATCTTCTAGACCCTTCTCTTCTTCTTCTAAATCTGTCCTCTCTCTCCACCAAAATCAAACCGATCCCCTCACCCTCCCTCCTCCAAACCCCACGTCCAAACACCTCCTTGCTCCATCACATCCCTCTACTAACCCCATCCTCTCCATCCAAACCATTTTCTTCCTCCGCCAACATCCATCTCCTTCTTCCATCTCTTCTTCTCCTCTCTCTCTCTCTTCCAAGGAAGTCTAATCTCTCTTCTCCATTCTTCTTCAACCAAGATCCAGCAACATAACCTTCAATGGCTTTCTCCAACTTTATGCATCCGAAGAGACCAACCCTAATTGCACCCTCTTCTCCATCTCTGATATCCCTCTAGGATTCTTCTTCAACCTACCAAAATTTAATCCAGTTTTCTCTAATTTTTTCTTTGATGGCTATCTTCAAACATGCTATCATTATACCGTATTTTACTGGTTTCATGGATGTGCTTAGCTTCAAAAGCGGAACATCCCAACATATCGGCAACTCCATATGAGCACAACCACCACCTCCCGCGTCTATCAACTATCTCCTAGACAAATCTCTTTCTTATTTTCTTCACCCTTTGACTCTCTGATAATGTTATTTGAGCATGACCACCCCACTTCCCTAGTCGGGCCATCATCGGACCTTCTCTCCGATGACGACCATCTATCTCCCCCCCCAAACCTAACTACCACATCCTCTATAGCCGAGCGACTAGTCCAACCCAAAGCCCATCATAAAGAATAAGACCTAGGCATGGGCCGAGATCTGGCCCATACTTACCTAGAGGATCCATGCTCAGTTATCTCTAGCCCGACCTTGGGCCTCACTCCAAGCCTCGGCCCAAGTGTTGGCCCAAGCTCGACCCAAGCTTCAGTCTAAGCCTCAACCTTGAGCCCAGGCCTTGACCCTAACTTCATTTTTTTTCAAACTAAAATGTTGGATTGAGGCCTGATCCGTGTTTACCTTGCCCTAAACCATATGGATCCGACTACAACCCATTTTATCCTGTCTTTTTTTTTTCATGCTCACCTGCATCCGGTATATGCCCACCTGTCTGATCTATCTTCACACTGTTTATCGAGCCTACATTGAGCCCAAGCCTTAGTCCATGCTCCAACCATAATTCTAGTCCTCGATCCTAAATCTCATTTTTTTAGATAGAAGCTTTGGACCGAAGCACGATTCATGTTTGCTTTCCCTAGTCCATACAAATCCAGCTACTACCTGCATTTAACCTTTTTTTTATACACCATGAGTTCTATTACATCTCTTTTTATTTTCTGACTCATATTGTGATGCATTCTCTCCTCTCTCCCTTCTTCTTAGGCCTCCTCTTTTTGCTCTCACCCTAATATATTCAATTCTCTCTACCCTTCATCTCACAATACATTGGGAAGTGATGTCTGCTATCCCACCGGTAGCAACACCCCAACCAAACAATCCTCACCTCATTCTCTCTCCCGACCTCTTCTTCTATTCTTTTTCAAATATTGCAACAGTGGTTGATGATAGCTGCCATCCATTGGCAGCAACGCACCAATGTTCTAATGACCAGGAAAAAAATAATAGGGAATGAAAATATACCAGCAATGCTTAAGTAAATCTCTTGTTGCTCAGATAATGTGGAATGGGAAAGAAAATGCTGCAAAGTCCTCATAGCAACATCTCGTTAGTTCCTCTGATGGATGCCTAAATAGGATAGGGATAAAATAAACCAATATAAAAACTCATCTTAATTGTAGATCAAAATGAAGCCTGGTCGATGGCACAATCGAGCAAGTTTTATACATGGCTCGACTATGTTGAAATGACTACGGGAATAGGCTGCCAGGCCTCCTCTTTAACCTTCGACGCATGCCTGTTGCTTATCCGTTCCTATTGTCTCGAACCATCCCCTCCACCATGGTATCCCAACATCCATTTTCTTCCAATGTGGTATAGTAGCGCTACATGAGCGTGAAATATAGCAGGCTTAGCTTACTTTTCTAAAAGCCATCTTAAATTCAATGGTAACAGACATTGATTAGCATTATTTTTTTTGCTGACTATTCTACAGCACCTCATTTTTCAATTTTTTTTTAAATATTCTTTGGTTGAGTGTTCCACAGGTATTCTGGCATATTGGTTGATGATGGTTGCAATCCACTGATAGTAATACCTCAATATTTGATTAGCGACATGTGGTAGCATTCGTGCCTCATTTTATATTCTCTTTTATTTGGATGTTTTTTGACTTGACTATTTGATAACATCTCGCTGAAAAGTAGTAGAGTGCCGCATGGTTATGGACTCAACCTATTAGTGGATTAAATCTATGCGGCACCCCGATGTCACCTCCACAAAGGAGCCAGCCAATGTGCACCAAGGCAAAACACACAAAAGATATGAGAGAAGGCAAGACAACACACTCAAATATGGAACCGTAAAAATAATACTTTCATTAATGAAATTGAAAGATTACAAGCCTTTGCAACTGCTGCTCAGGCTACAATTAGGGGGCTCAAGAGGCAAGGGAGGTAATAATGGACACCGTAAGAATCCACAAAAAAATCGACCTACTAATTGTTCTTACCCATCCTCCTGATACTATACAAGCAGGATATCCATCCAAATCCCACCCTAAACATTCCAAAGTATCGAGTAGCATTACATTTTCATAGCCCACCATTAGAAGCCTTGACATAAAGAAAACACCCCAAAATCCATCCAAAATAAGAAAAAATAGTTCGACGGTGGTTGCTCATGCTGTCTAGTTACAAATATGTACAAGATTGTGTCAGAGGCCATTGCCAAGAAAAATACTAAAAAAAATGACCTTGATAGATTCTCCCACTTGATCAGAACAACATCCTCATCGATGTACTCCTTTTGTATACTTCGACCTGATCCTCTTTGTGTCATAGTGTCTTCTAGTTCTCAACTTGCTTCTGACTCAGAAAGTTCTTTCCACTTCATCAAGTACTGGATCCTTTCTACACCATTGGGTAGAACTTGGACTCTATCCATCAGGATGTTGTCAACCCATCTCTCCAGTAAGGTAGAAGTAGAGGTTGGACATGTTGACATGTTTCTCGTGGGATCTACTTGATCATCATAGTATAATTTGAGGCAACTTCCATAGAATAGTAGATGTATCTTGAGCCACGCAGGAAGTTGCACCTAGTAGGATACATTTTCTACCCTCCCAAGGATGGGAATGGATTCTCATATTCATTAACTAGTCTTTTATGCACTTTGTGAAAGAACTAGAGTTGGGTTGGTTGGAGCTTGACCTGCACTATGTCGCCTACTTGAAGTCCAAGGATCTCTTTCCTTTGTTAGTCCACTTCTTCAATTTTTTAGCAACCTTCTCAAGATATGCCTATGCATTCTCAGTATTGATAGTGCCACTCTTTGGCCAGATGGTATGTAAATGGGCTGTTCTCCATATACCCCACAACCACTATATGTGAAGTGGATGGTTGCTACCCGATGATAATCTTGAAGGGGCTCTTGCCCGATGCAGAACTCCGTTGTAGATTATAAGAGAATTAGGTTATGTCGAGTAGCTTCACCCAATTCTTTTGATTGGCACTCATGAAGTGCTGTAAGTATTGCTCGAGAAGAGCATTTGTTCTTTCAGTCTGGCCATCAGTCTGAGGGTGAAGGCTGGTAGAGAAGTATAGTTTGGAACCAAGAAGCTTGAAGAACCTGATCCAAAATCATCCCAAGAACCTAGAATCTCTATCGTTGACAATGTTTTGAGGGATGCCCTAATACTTTACCACATGCTTCAAGAATAGTCAAGCTGCCTCCTCCATTGAGCAATGTAGGGGTGCTGAGATAAAGATGCCATACTTGGAGAATTGATCCACTACCACAAGGATCAACTCATACCATTCTGGCATAAGCAAGGATTCAAGAAGGCCACTAGGCTCACTCTACTCTATCTTATCCTATTGGTAAATGAGACATGTCTAGATATATTCTTCCACATCATCCCCTATCTTTGGCCAATAGTATGCTTGCTTCAAAAGGGCAAGGGTTCAGTGCATTCATGGATGGTCGGCCAAAAGAGTGTCATGACATTCTTACATGAGTTCTCTTTTAAGTTTGTCTACTCATGGAATATACTCTTGATGCTCTAGTATTAAAATGAGTCCATCCTCAGGCCAAAATCATCGTGCCTTTCCTTATTCAATGAGCTGCTTCAGGATAACAGCTACAGAATCCTTCAGCAGTCATTATTGAATCTTTGGTAGAAGGGTCGTTTGCACTTGGCTAACTCAACTTTGCTCCCCCACCTTCAAAGCAATGAGTTTGGCCTTGCAGCTTAAGGCATCGGCCACCTGATTTATACACCCTGGCTTATACTCTAGGATCATATCAAATTCTACTAGGAAGTCCTACTAGCAAGCTTGTTTGGGAGATAGCTTCTTCTATGTTTGGAAGTAGTTGAGGGCTACATTATCTGTTTAGACAATAAATCATGACCTAAGGAGATAATGCCTCCACACTCTTATGTAGTGGACCACCACCATCATCTCCTTCTTATGAAGGGTGTATTGCCTCGTCGTGTCATTTAGCTTCCGACTTTCAAAAGCCATCAGATGGCTCTCTTGAACAAGGACCCCTCCAATGGCATAGTCTGAGGCATCGGTGTGGACTTCAAATGGCAACATGTAATATGGTAGCCATAGTACAGGCTCCTCCATCACTACAGCTTTAAGCCCTCAAAAGCTTCTTGACACCTTAAGGACCAATCCCACAATCATTCCTTCCATAATAGCCCTATTAGTGGTGCAACTCGATGGGGGTAATCCATAGTAAATCGTTTATAGTAGTTGACAAGCTCCAAGAAAGATCGTAGCTCCATCACGTTGCAGGGGTTTGCCACTCCTAAATGGCACGAACCTTCTCCTTGTCCATATGGATCATACCACCCCCGACATATGGCCCAAAAATAGAATTTCTTCTTGGGCAAAGTAGTATTCTCCTTCTTCACATAGAGGGATTTCTCCTGTGGAATTCTAAGGACGGTCTGTAAGTGTTTCACTTATTCTTCTAGTGTCCGACTAGATATAATGATGTCATCTAGCTATACCACCATGAACTTGTCGAGATAGTCATGGAATAACTGGTTCATTAATATGCAAAATGTGGCTGGGACAGTGGTTAATCTGAAGGACATCACCAAAAATTCAAATACACCATATCTCGTCATTTGCCTTCATCTCCTTCCACAATCTAGATTTGCCAATATCCAGATCGAAGATCCAGCTTGGAGAAATATCCTGCCCCACCAAGCTGATCAAATAGGTCCGCAATTAGGAGATTAGATACTTGTTCTTCACAGTCACTTTGTTCAGGACTGGATAATCGACGTACAATCGAAGGCTCCCATCTTTCTTCTTTTGAAAGAAAATTGAGGTTCCAAAAGGAGCTTTTGAGCTACAAATGAGCCCTCCCTTTAGCGGCTCATCAAGTTGTCTCCAGAGTTCTGTGAGCTCTGTTGGGGCCATGCAATAGGGTGGATGAGCAAGGCTTTTTGTCCTGGGCTCTAGCTCAATCTTGTGGTCCACCACCCATCTGGACGGTAAAGTCTTAGGCAACTCAGGAGGTATCACATCCTTAAACTCCTGCAAGACTTTCAACACCTCGAGAGGGAAGGGACTCATGTCCTTTAGTTCCATTTCTAGCTTCAAGGCAGCCACACAGGTTAGTTCACCCCTCCTTATTTTCCTCTTTAGTTGAAGAGAAAAGATTTCATACATCTCTTCTTAAGTTTGCTGAGCAATAGGGACAATATAGGGAGACTTATCTCCCATCATGCACAAGACATCTAGAAATGGCATGGGCACCACCCTGGCAACCTGAAAAATATCTTTGCCTAGGATAACTTGGAAGTCATCCAATGGTATGACCATGAAATTGGCCTTCCCACTTCAAGTTTCCACTTAGGTAGGTACATCTCTTGCAAGCCCAGCAATGGCATGCTTCTAAGTTCACTACCTTCATCCTGCTAGAGTCCCTTTCCAACTTCAACCCAAGGTGGATAGCTTTGAAAGATGTCGCACATCTGAGAACATGCATGCAACAAAATTTGAAGTGCAGCGAAAGAACATCAGATCTAGATTAAATCTTTTAATCTACATAACATGCATCAATAGATCTAATCTATAAGCTAACAGGATCAATCATATGCATTTTAAGATGCTGAAAGTAAATCATATTTAAATAAAAATTTTTTCACCTTTACACAGGTAGCAGAACACTGTAGCTGATGATCGTGGTATACTTCGAGGTCCTCAATTAGTTGTACACATATTCGATCTCTACGGATGTTCACACGAAGTCCTCGGATCCGATCGGAAGCTCCTGACTTCACTGAGATGCTAGCTCTCTTGCAGAAGTCATCTCCTGATGGTTGATGAAGAACTTTTATTCTTCCTTCTTTTCACAGACTCTCTGCGAAGGAGGTTGATAGTATAGAGGATGATAAAGAGAGATTTCTTTCTCTTTTCTCTCAAAGGCACGCTTAAAGAGAAAAAAAGAAAATTCTAAGAGAAGAACCATTCTTCTCTTTTCCTTCCTTCCTTTTTCTCACACCCTAAAGGAACTTGCCCTTACCAAACTCACACCCAAGAGGAGACGCCTCTTCTCTATTTCATGTGCAAAACAGAATTCCCATGGTGAAAATCTGATTTCCATCTTATTCCATGCACAAAATAACTTCCTTTTTAATCTTGGCGTCCAAGAGGTTGGATGAGGTCAAATCTCATCCTAATAAGAACTTAAGTTCAAATCAAATTTCAAACTTTCCTTATCTTCCTTTGGCATTAAGAAAAGAGGACGTTATCTGCCTTTGGCATGAGATATCTCATGCAAAAATAAAAGGCACATGAAGAGGTGGGGCATAGCAATATGGGACGGGCTTCATGATGGGGCACTGGGAAGAGAGAGTCCCAGTAGATTGGGACTTCTTTTGGTGCTTAATTAATTACTAACCAATTTATAAATTGATTACACCCAAGGAAGAAAATATTTATAATCCAATTAGAAATCCAATCTCCTCAATAAGATCCTAATCTAATCAGAAAATTAGTCGAACTCCATTCCTAATCAAATCAGGAATTAATCTTCCTTGCAATTGGATAATCTCATAACTCAATCAGGTTTGATCTAATCAAATTCAAACCAAGTCAAATTGAATCCAATTAAATTAAACTTGATCCTAGTTTCATTGCTTAATCAAATTGAGTCAATTAGCAATTCAATTACTAATTAATCCTCCTACAACTCACTAATTTTTAGTGAATTGCTTTATTACAACTCTTGCACTGGATTAATCATCAATTATATTGATGATTAGATCCAATAGCGATCCATAATCGCTAATCAACTATCTGATCAGATAAAGATCTTTTTTTGTGTGTGATCCCATAGATTCTATGTTATCTGGTAGTGAGATATACTGTGATCCCCATCATAATTTTATCAAAATTTTTTTCGATGGGTTGGAATAATTCTAACTCTATCCATCAAGGATCATCGATCATCAAGACGATGCTCGATGAGACTCACAATCTATCAGTGACATCTAGCAGTATGTAGTGATAATCCAGTAGAATAAAATATTGAACCTCTAGGTGCAGTTATCATATAGTTCGGTTCTTCTGTCATGAGTTTCGATAAAATGCAAGTCAAAGATAACTTGTCAAATCTGTTCATCTGTCATATGTCAGATTCAATTGACTCAAGTCCATATGAAATCTTAAGAAAACTTATTTTCATCATTCACCTACTATGACCATGGATTTTAGAACTCAGTCTCATGAACTGCATAGGACCTCTTCCTATTTATCAGGATCGACAGATCTCATTTTGATATACACCATATTCCTACAATGGACCTACTGTAGCCAACATATACTGTAAGATTTTGAATGGCTAGATAACCAAGTGATTGTACAATCAAATTACAATAATCTTACTGTGAACAGCTGAGACACCGTAGGTTAAAGAACTATCTATACAACTGTAATATCGAGTAAGTCACTGATGAGTGGGTAGCCACCCAAATGACTTCTTGTGCTGGTCATGCTCAGTACTCTGATCTCTATCAAGCATCTGCACTCTTGCTCTAGTATCCCCACACTGTCAACTTGAGACTCGTCTACCCACGAAAGGAAGCAATCCATGCATCGATCTATTCGAATCAATCATCGTCCTCATGACGATCCATCGATCAGGAGTATTTAGAAATTAACCACTAATGACACGTACCTCAAATTTTTAACTCTTGAGAATACATGTCATCATCCGTTAATTCCTCAAATGACTTATGGATACAATTTAAACACAACATGAGTGAAAAATAATTCAAATTTATTTATTTTAAAATTTTAATTATAAAATTATGCTCTTAGAATGTATATATGTGTCAGTCAATCTGGCTTCTAGGGCATACATCTAACAAGCTTTACGATCGACAATAAAGTTATGGATTGGCCCCATATCCACAGTCACTTGAGTCGCATAACCATTGAGCTCCACTTACACATATATGAGCTCATTGGTCTATTGGCTGGATTGCTGATGAGTTTGGTGCGGCTTCGGCTACTGTTGTTAGTGTGGATTCGATGGTGTTGCTGCTTTAATGCTGCTCTGCTTCGGCCACTGCTGTTGTGGCTTCAGTTACTGTGTTGCTTTGGCTATTGCTTGGATGGCTTGGACTACTCTCCCACTTGAGCCATGATGGCATTTAGCAACCTAAGGGCACCCATGCGAGGGCTTTCAACCTGCTCCTCCTTATGTTAGGATATGCAGGGGTTTCATGCATGCATTTTAAAAAATTTTACAGTGGAAGAATATTAGATTAAACTATTTAATCTACAAATGTATGTATAAAATCTAATTTTAAAACTCTTACAAATGGATCTATACATAAAAATCTAAATTTAAAATAACAAGTATGTGAACCAAAAATCAGCATTTAGTAATAGATCTAATCTACTACTATCAGAGTTCTGAACCCAATACCTGAGTGTGGGTAGTCAAGCTCCATGATCGAGAACTTGAATCTGAAAGTCTTCTCTGGTTGCTCGCAGTCGCATAAGCATCCGACCTCTACAGATGGTCCACACGAAGCCCTCAGACCGATCAACCCTCCGTGAGAGTGCTAGCTCGCACCATCGACTTCTGATGGTGGATCTGATTTGATCTTTTTCTTCGATCATCTCAGACCTTTTCAATGTCGAAGATAGATCAGAGGAGGATGCTAAAAAATAGATGAAGACACTCTTCTCTTTGATTTTTTCTTACTCAAAAATCCTAGAATAGTTCTAGGTCTCTCACCTGAGAGGAGATAGATCTCCTCCTTTGTTCACGCCAAAAAAGAGAGAAGCCCATCCAAACCTCACACCCAAAAAAAGATATTCGACCCCTCTTTCCCTCTGGTATCTCATGGTAAAAATTAAAGAGTGGTTGGCATACAAAAATATAGACTTTTTTATGGTTATCGCACAAATGGAATTAGATAAGATAAGAGCTGGAGTTTGTTGCAATTCAAACCATTTTAAATTTTAATTTAACTCCAACTTTTTCTCACCCTTATCTAACTTAAAGAGGAACCTACCAGAGAATTTTAGACATGGAAAACAATCAAGAACACTTCCTTTTGGTCGCACATAATAGGCACCTTCATAAGGAGCAAACATGTGGAAGGATAGGGATAGGATTTTAAGTTTAAATTCAAACCTTTTGAATTCAATTTAAAACCAACCAAATCCTATCCCTAATGGATAATAAAAGAAGGGTTTTGGCATGGATTATTTAGTGCACAAACTAATTTGTGGATGAAATAAGGGGTGGAGGGAAAGGAAGGCACAAAGGAGAGAGTTTCATTCATCTGGGACTCTAGGGTTTAGCCAATTAGGTTTCTATCAAATCCAATCCAATTAAATTCAAATAAAATATGATGAACCCAATCTAATTAGGCTCCCATAATCTCAATTAAATCTGATCAAATTATTAAATTAATTGAGTCATAGATCTGATCAAATCAGGATCATTTCTTTCTTACCAATTAGGTCATCTCATAACCTAATCAGATCTGATCTGATTGAATCCAATTCAATCAGACTTGATCCAGACTTTAATACTCAATCAAATTGAGTTAATTAGTAATTTAATCACTAATTAATCCTTCATTAATGATTGAGTCTCAATCCAGTGGGACTCTTCATCAGAGTTCCCGTCTAGTGGGACTCTTCACCAAAGTCCCAATCCAGTGGGACTCTTCACCAAAGTCCCAATCCAGTGGGACTCTTCAGATTAGCCATCTGATCGGAGAAAAACTTCTAATATGTGTAATCTCATAGGTTTAAACCTAAGTCGATAGTACAGAAATAGATTTTTGTACCAATCGGAGTAACCGTTTAGTAATGGTACCCGACATTCGGATAGATCAAATGTATCAAAGCAACACTCAAAAATCTACTTGGATATAGTTACCATATAATTCATCTCTTTGACCCTTGATGTTAGGATGACGTAGAGTTTAAACTACCAACTCTTAATAGTACATCCATTATGTGTCTCAACCTAATAAATTCTATGACTCCTTACAAGGATTGTCCTAGTCAAGGTCTTACTAAATTGAAACACAAAGCATTCTCTCTAGTCCTTTGGAGTGGTCAATTCTATCTTGACTCACGCACCGACTTCATAAGTACTTGACTGTGTCCAGAAACTTTCAGATCCAGAATTAAAAATTTAGATAGTTTGGTACCAAAATATAGTGAGTTTCTTGTAAGTGACCGTGGTGATCTTAGATCGGAGAGATACTTGTACCCATATCCCTTCAGAGTGACTCTTGACAGTAGAGTGCTCGAAAGTTGGTCACGTTCAGTGAAATGTACTCCTATATTTCACTTGCATGCCATACCCGCATCTCCATGCTCCTTCATTAGAAGGACAACCAACTTATATAGTACACAATGACCTACACTTGATATATCTATCATCTTAGTAATAGCATATCATTTGGTCACGAACTCATTTAAGGACTATACAGTAAATTCTTTTTTATTGATTTAAAATAGTCCTAAGGAGTTTCATCATAACACAGAAGTTCGATATAGAAGATGTACAAGCTTATGATGAAAATTATCAAATAAATATTTTATTAATTAATTCATATACATTTACATCAATTAGCATAACTGTCAACAGACTGACGATTGACTTTGAAATATATTTTTCAACAACTTCCACTTGTACTAAAGTCAATCAGTATAGTATCACATACCCATCTTCATTTTATGATCTTTGAACTCCTTTACCACAAGGACTTTAGTGAATGGGTTGGTTAGGTTCTTCTTTCCGTCGATCTTCTGAAGGTCGATATCACCTCGATCCATGATTTCTTGAACAAGATATCGCGATATTGCGTCGGCCACAGTGTGCTGCTTAAAAATTTTTCAGCTGACATCTCCACCATTTAGGGTAAAGATATATCCCAACATGCTTTTGCTATTGTCACGATCTAACTGAAAACTGAAATCAGTGTATCCCATAAATTTCAAGTCAGATTCTCCATAAACCAGCCACTGGTCCTTAATATTTCTCAAATACTTAAAGATGATTTTTGTAACCTTCCAATAGTTTTCATCTGGATCTGATTGGTATCTGCTCACTACTCTTAGTGAGTATGCCACATTCGATCTTGTATGTATCATGGCATACATTATAAAACATACTATCGAGGCATATGAGATTCTACTTATACGCTCTTTCTTTTGAAGGATTGTCGGACAATCTTTCTTTGAGAGAAAAATTTCATGGCCTATCGAAAGATAGTCTTTTTTGAAATTCTTCATGCTGAACCGTTTCAGTATGATATCTATATACGTTGATTAGGAGAATCCAAGCAGTCTCTTAGATTTATCCCTATTGATCTTCATCCCTAGGATGTAGGCTGCTTCTCTCAGATTCTTCATGGAGAACTGTGACGATAGCCACACTTTTATTCATTATAATGCAGAGACATCATTTTCAATTAAGAGAATATCATTCATATATAAAATAAGAAATATAATTACTGAACCATTAGCTCACTTATATATGTAGGGTTCCTCTCCATTTTTAACGAAGCCATACGTTCTGATCACTTTGTCAAAATATATGTTCCAACTTCTGGATACTTGCTTCAATCCATAAATGGATCTCTGAAGCTTACACATCTTGGACTCATTTGTAGATGTGAACTTTTTAAGTTGTATCATATACACCTCTTCATTCAGCTCTCTATTTAGGAAAACTGTCTTCATATCCATTTGTCAGACTTCATAGTCCAGGTATGCTGCTATCGCAAGCATGATCGGAAATGGACTTTAGCATTACCACAGGAGAAAATATCTCATCATAGTCAATACCATAACATTGACGATACTCCTTGGCAACCAGACGAGCTTTATAGGTCTCTATCTTTCCATCTGCGCCCCTTTTCCTTTTGAAGACCCATTTACACTCTTTGGGTTTTATCCCTTCAGGTGGATCAACCAATATCCACACATTGTTGATCTTCATGGACTTCATTTCGGATTTCATGGCTTCTAACCATTTTTCAGAGTCGGACCTCTACATTACATCATATAGATGACTGGATCCTCGTTGTTCTCATTGAGCTCAACAGGATCCCCCTCTCGGATCAAGAAATCTAAGTATCTGTCCAGCTGACGCGGTACTCTACTGGATCATCTTAAGAATGTTTGTATATTGGGCTCTGAGTTTGATCTTATCAAATTTAATTCAGATTCAGTTACTGATGTCGGTTCTTCTACCTGTCAAACTTCGTTAAGCTAGATTTTAGAGGGACTTATTCCTTCACTAAGAAACTTTTTTTCCAAAAAGTGTGTCTCACTGCTGACAAATACCTTTTGTTCAGCAGAGAGGTAAAAATAATATTCTTTCATTTTCTTGAGATATCCTACAAAATTACACTTATCGGACTTAGTTCTGAGCTTATCGATTTGTAATCATTTGACATAAGCCAGACACTCTCAGACCTTAAGGTAAATGAGGTTCGGCCTATGTCCTAACCATATCTCATATGATGTTTTACTAACTGACTTACTTGAAATATTATTGAGTACAAAATAGGCTGTCTCAAGTACATATCTCCAAAAGAAGATTGGCAGACTTGCAAACTCCATCATGGATCAAACCATATCCAACAAGGTTCGATTCCTCCTTTCTGAGACACCATTATGCTATGGTATCCCTGGAAGAGTCCACTATGAGAGAATCTCATTCTCTCCAAGATATATCAAATATTCATTGAAAAGATATTCACCCCTTCGGTCAAATTGGAGAGTCTTAATATTTTTCTAGTTTGTTTCTTTACTTCATTACAAAATCGTTTGAACATTTCAAACAATTCGGACTTGTATTTTATCAAGTAGACATACCCATACCTAGATGATCATCTATGAATGTAATGAAATAGCTATACCCTCTTCTGGCACTAATGTTCATAGGTCCACAAATATTACTATATATTAGATGTAGAACTTCACTAGCCCATTCATCTTTTTCAGTAAAAGGTGACTTAGTCATCTTTCCAAAAAGACAAGACTCACAGGTCGGCAATGATTCATAATCATTGATATTGAGGATACTTTCTTGTGCTAATATATTTATCCTGCTCTTGTTAATATGATCGAGCCTACAATATCAAAGGTAAGCATCTGTGACATTATCTAACTTTGGACGTTTATTTGGAGTGTACATTACACTCACAGACTGTGACAAAATATAGATACTATTTTTTAATTATTCTCATATTATTATAACATCATTCATAATGATATCACAATAATCATTCTTTATTGATAAACTATAACTATCTTTGATCAAAAGACCAACAGAAATTATATTCATCAAGAAAGATGGACAATAGTGACAATCACTCAAAATGATACTATTAGATTTGAAAACAAGCTTGATAACTCCTAAAGTCAGAATTGGAACTTAACTTCCATCTCTTATATTCAAGAATCTCTCATCGTTCTCAAATTTTCTACTAACTTAAAGTTCTTACAATAAATTACATATGTGAACTGGACTTCTGGTATCCAATACTCAGATAGTAGTGTCACATATAGAGAAATTACAAGGTGTTATCATATAAGCATCTTGACCAGCAACCAATTGCTCATTTCTCTTTAGCCTATTTGGGCCATAGTCTGCTTGACTCGGTTCAGTCCTAAACTTTTTAGTTAGATTGGGCTCAAGATCATTGTTCAACTTCTGATACTGGCTATCGAAGTTGGATCCAATAAGCTCGTCACTGTCAAACAGTAAGTGAAACGACAAATTACTAGTCATTTCTGAAAAGAAAGAAAAATATAGACCTAATTAGTATATGAATTAATCAAGCCTAAAGATATAGACTTTAGTCTAAAAGTTCTTCGACTATTTTATATAAATTGATAGCCTCTAACTCTAATTCGAAGAATTATCTTAATTCCTTAATGGGTACTAGAATCCACACAGACTGCATACAGGCTCGAGTATGGCTCGATCAATCCATATGCATCTATGGATAGATTCTCAATCAATTATTTTTTCAAATAATTTTAATAATTAATTTTGCCCTACGTTTCATTTCAAAAGGTGATGAGCCTCTACTGAAAGTCTTGATTAGTTTCAACCATTAACATGAACCTACTCAGTGATTCTAACTAATAAATAATCGAGCTCGAGTATAGCTCAGCCAATCCAATCATTCATCAGATAGTACAACAGAGTCATTATATGATGAATAATAATTTCATCATTCAGAGAAATACCAGATAGATGGCGCCTGTAATATCAATCAGAAATAATAGATCCATTACCATTCACCTTAATGAGAGGCTATGATCTAGTTATCACCATAACTTGCTTATTTTATGGACCTAATAATTTAAAAAATTTTATTAACATAATTTTAATAGAATTAAATGTACAGATCAGTTAATCTCGATCCTCCCACTGACTTCACCAAGTCAGATTAGGCTAGACTAAAAACAAGTCAATCCAACTGACAAGTCATCAATCCTTCCACTGACTTCATCAAGTCATATCGAGGATAAAGACAAGTCAAACTAGGGGCACCTAAATCAGTCGAACTGATTTCTTAGTAAGCATGGATCAAGCCCCAATCATTAAGCGATCTGATCAAAACTTGATCCACCATGTTGACCAGATAAGTGAGATTGATAGGAGGGATATCCATTAACTCATCATAGACCCAATCTATGCGAGTAGCTTTCAATTAATGACCACCGATCAAGACTGTCAAACTTACCTTAAACACCAACTAATTAATCAGTTTCAATTAGATCAACTTATGGATTTTGGGTTCGACCGCTGAGCTAAGATCAAAGTCTATTTGGGTCTAATCAAAGATATGGATTCGACCAACTACAACTATTGTATTAGCTCTAGAGAAATCTTGATTTAATCTAATTTCTCTCCTTAGTCTATTTAATTTTTGATTCTAACCCTAGAGTCTAACCCAATTAGGAGGATCTGATCAAGCTAACCCATAAATCCATCACCCATGTTTTATGCGAATGACATTAGATTTTGAATTCACAATTCTAGATCTAATATATTCAACTTAATTTTTAATTAAGTTTGGAGCTGTGGGGAGAGATTTGATGTTTAAAAATAATTTTAAATTTTATAAAATATTTTTATAATTAATTTTCATGTATGATTATTTAGATCTGAAACTTGAATCGACTTATCTCTGGATTGAGCCGACTCATCACAATGGATCGACTAAGTTCTGAGACTTAGTTGACTCATTGACGATGAATTATTAATTATAATTTTCAACCTATTTTATTATGTTAACTCAATAGAAATTGAGCTGACTAACCAGGATCCTGAGCCGATCCAGATAATATGAGTCGACTCAACAAGCGAACTACAACAATTGCATTAATTTCATATCAAAATAATTCTGTATAAATAGTAATAAAATCAATCATAAATTATTTTAGAATTATTCTAAACATGTTCATGATTCTAGATTTTATTTGTAAGGATTAGATGCAAATACTTTTCATATAATGTTTCATATACATAATCTTAAGATTTTGCAAAAAAGTAAAGTTTTCTTTTCGCATTTATCTTCATAGGATGTAGTCATAATGGCACCCCTACACATCATAAGAGGATCTAATTGAATGAGAAAAAGAGAGATCTAATCTATATTACCTCCTATGACTGGATGGCCTGATGACAAATCCGATCCGATTACTTCGCTACTCAGATCATTTATCTAAATAATTTAGATCTAATCTAAATTATTTCAGATCTGATTATTATATTTTGATCATATCAAAATTAGATAATAATTATCATAAATAAAAATTATATGCTTCAATTTAAAATCAGATTTTATAAGGATCAGTACAAACTAGGGCAATCTTTACACCGTAAGGAGTAAATTTTACAGTAGGATAACTTTATATCAGTTTGTGTGATCAGATCTATAACTAATTTTAGATTTAAATATCATATATCAGATCTAATCTAAATTAAATTATAGATTTAAATATATATAATATCAAGTCATATCGAACCATGGCTTTGATACCACAGTTGGGATGCACAGGGGTTTTATGCATGCATTTCAAAATTTTTATAATAAAAAAATATTAGATTAAATTATTTAGTCTATAAATATATGTATAAAATTTAATATTAAAACTCTTACAAATGGATCTATGACATAAATTTATATGCATAAAAATCTAAATTTAAAATAACAAGTATGTGAACTAAAAATCAGCATTTAGTAATAGATCTAATCTACTACTATCAGGATTTTGAACCGAATATCTGAGTGTGGGTAGTTGAACTCTATGATTAAAAATATGAATTTAGAAGTCTTCTCTAGTCGCTCATAGCCGCACAAGTATCCGACCTCTACAGATGGTCTACACGAAGTCCTCGGACCGATCAACCCTCCATGGGAGTGCTAGCTCGTACAGTTGGCTTCTGATGGTGGATCTGATTTGATCTCTTTCTTTGATTATCTCAAACTTTTCTAATATCGAAGATGGATCAGAGGAGAATGCTGGATGGTGGAGAAAAAATAGATGAAGACACTCTTCTCTTTGATTTTTTCTTACTCAGAAATTCTAGAACAGTTCTAGATCTCTCACCCAAGAGGAGATAGATCTCTTTCTTTGTTCATGCCAAAGAAGATAGAAGCCCACCCAAACCTCACACCCAAAAAAAGGTAATCGACCCCTCTTTCCCTTTGGTATCTCACAGTAAAAATCAGAGAGTGGTTGGTGCAAAAAAATGTAGACTTTTTATGGTTGCCGCACAAATGGGATTAGATAGGATAAGAGCTGGAGTTTATTGCAATTCAAATCATTTTGAATTTTAATTTAACTCTAACCTTTTCTCACCCTTATCTATCTTAAAGAGGGACCTACCAAAGAATTTTGGACATAAAAAATAATTAGGAACACTTTCTTTTGGTCGCACATAATAGGCACCTTTATAAGGAGCCAATGTGTGGAAGGATAGGGATAGGGTTTTAGGTTTAAATTCAAACCTTTTGAATTCAATTTAAAACCAACCAAATCCTATCCCTAATGGATGACAAAATAAAGATTTTGGAGTGGATTATTCAATGCACAAACCAATTTATGCGATGAAAAGAGGGGTGGAGAGAGGAGAAGACACAAGGGAGAGAGTTCCATTCATCTGGGACTCTAGAGTTTAGCCAATTGGGTTTCTATCAAATCCAATCCAATTAAATTCAAATAAAATATAAAAAATTTAATTTAATTAAGCTCTCATAATTTTAATTAAATCTGATCAAATTAATAAATTAATTGAGTCATAGATCCGATCAAATCAGAATTATTTCTTCCTTACCGATTAAATCATCTCATAACCTAATCAGATCTAACCTGATTGAATCCAATTCAATCAGACTTGATCCAGACTTTAATGCTCAATCAAATTGAGTTAATTAGTGATTTAATCATTAATTAATCTTTCATTAATGATAGAGTCTCAGTCCAGTGAAACTCTTCACTCGAGTCCCCATCCAGTGGGACTCTTCACCAGAGTCTCCATCCAGTAGGACTCTTTAGCAGAGTCCCAATCTAGTGGAACTCTTTAGATTAGTTATTTGATTGGAGAGAAACTTCTAATATGTGTGACATCATAAGTTGAAACCTAAGCCGATAGCACAGGAATAGATTTCTATAATAATCGGAGTAACCATCTAGCAATAGTATCCGACGTTCGGATAGGCCGAATATATGCAAAGCAACACTCAAGAATCTACTTGGATATAGTTACCATATAATTCATCCCTTTAATCCTTGATGCTAAGATGACTTAAAGTTTAAACTGTCAACTCTTAACAGTACATCCATTATGTGTCTCAACCTAATAAATTCTATGACTCCTCACAAGGACTGCCCTGGTTAAGATCTTACTAAATTAAAATCCAAAGTATTCTCTTCAATCTTTTAGAGTGGTCAATTCCATCTTGACTCATGCACCGACTTCACAAGTACTTGACTGTACCCAGAAATCTTTCGATCCTGAATTAAAAATTTAGGTAGTTTGGCACCAAAGCACAGTGAGTTGCTTGTAAGTCACCATGGTGATCTTAGATCAGAGAGATACTTATACTCATATCACTTTGGAGTGACTCTTGACAGCAAAGTGCTTCAAAGTTGGTCACGTCAGTGAAATATACACTTATATTTCATCTGCATGCCATACCTGTTAGGTTTTGATGCCTCAAGATTCAACCCATATTAAGCCCACAACGAGGTTCGCGGCGAAAAATGGAGTCCAACGAGACCAAGATCATCCGAAACGGAGCTCGGATGGAGGAGATACGAGCTTTTGAAGTCAGCATGAGATTCGAGGAGGTGGAGGACCGCCGGCGGCCGGCGGCGGGCGGCGGGCGGCAGCGGCACGGCTGCAGGTGGCGGCGCGCGGGATGCACGACCCAGGCCCACACGGGTGGGTGACCCAGTCGGGCGCGCGGCCCAGGCGAGCGCACAGCCAGCCTGCGTGAGTGGGCTGGCCCAGGCCCAGTGGCCTGCTGGCCCTTTGCACCGGTCCACTGTGGACCGGGCGGTCCACGGCTGAGCCTGTGGACCGCGTGGGCGTTTCTCATGGTCCACGACACTATTCCATGGACCGAAGCGCGATCTGAGGGCGTGGGTGGCTCTCGATCTTGATCCAACGGTCCAAGGGTTATCTGGCTTTGTTTAGGACTCCTAATTCATCTCTAATCAAGTTTTAAGCCCTTTAAATAGGGCTGATCGGTAATAGAGAGGATTTATGGTTGGTTTTTTGCACCGTACGACTACCCAAAGAAGAGAGAGGCGGAAGCACTGAGAGAGAAGGAGCAGGAGGCTCCTGGACAGCGGTCGCCAGGTACTTCAGGGGTTCAGGGGGTCTTCCAAGAGAGAGAGCTTTTGTGAGGAGAACTTCTAGTGAGAGAGAATTAGGTGTACAAGGATTGAGGATGAAGTCTCCTCTTGTAAAATTTTCTTTTTCATAGTGAAGTTTGCATGCCCCGTAGAGGCGAGCCCTTTTGTGGCTGATCCACGTATTTTGATTGTTTTTTCTTTTCTTTTGTTTCTTCTTTCTTCCTGCTGCATCGCGTGGTACTGAAAAGGTCTTGAGAGGTGGTGTCCTGGCCAGACATCCACCCAACAAGTGGTATCAGAGCAAGGCAGTACAAGGATGCAGATTGCAATGGTGGTGAGCAAGACTGAAGATGGAGAAGATAGGAACAATCAAGATGGAGATCAATAAGTTTGATGGTAAGAGCAATTTCTCCTTATGGCAGGCAAGGGTGAAGGACGTGCTCATCCAACAGGGGTTGATCGATGCTCTCTTGTGCGATGAGAAGCCGACCACCATGGAGGTGCAGGATTGAAAACGGCTACAGATGCAGGCGGTGAGTACCATCCGCTTGTACCTGATGGATGAGGTGGTGATCCATGTGCTGAGCGAGACTTTCCCGACAGTGCTGTGGTCGAAGCTTGAGGAGTTGTACATGACGAAGTCTCTCACCAACACTCTTTTCCTCTGGAGGTAGTTTTACCAACTGCGGATGACTGAGGGATATAGCGTGCAGGAGCATCTAAGCCACTTCCAGAAGATCCTCACTGACCTTCTCAGCGTTAGCGAGAACGTTGAGGAGAAGACCAGGGTGCTGGTTTTGCTGGCGTCGCTTTCCCCTTCGTACGAGTCCTTGGTGACTGCTCTTCTAGTGGGAAAGAGCACTATCAAGATGGACGTGGTCACTGCGGTGATACTCCAGAACGAGGTTCTCAGGAGGGAGAACTCAGCTTCGAGCTCAGGTGGCGTTAGCTCAGCTTTGGTGGCTTCTGGAGGAGCAGGAGGTGGTAGACGGAGTGATAGGAGATCGCAACGAGGGCGGTCCAAGTCCAGGAGGGACTTGAGCAAAATCAGATGTTACCGGTGTGAGGAGTTGGGGCATCTAGTCAGAGATTGTCCTCAACTTAAAAATCGGATGGTGGCTGCTGTAGCGACGCCTGACAGTGATTCAGATGGAGATATCCTGGAGATATCTGATGAGGTATCTACTTCTTCTCAGTAGTGGATAGTAGATTCTGCATGCCCCTATCATGTATGTTGCAAAGAGGACCAGTTTGACTCCCTGGAGAACAGTGAGGGCACTGTATATCTGTCGGATGGATCGAGCTGTGCGATCAGAGGCATTGGAACGGTCAGCTGGAGGACACATGACGGTGCAGTGAGGAGAATGAGGGAGGTCCGATACATACCCGATTTCAGGCAGAATCTTATCTCACTTAGCAGACTGGATTCGAGAGGCTACAGGATAGTCGCTGGTGGAGGAATCCTGAGGGTGTTACGCGGTGATAGGATTGTGTTGGAGGGGAAGAAGGGGAGCAGAGGATATTATTACCTGACAGGGAGCCCAGTGCGAGGTGGAGCTTTGGGAGCCAGACAGAGCCCAGAGTGAGGTGGAGCTCTAGGAGGCGGATCGGACATGAGACAGGAGACTCGGGAGGACGAGAGGCGACGTCGCAAGGTGAGATTCCTATTACCGCAGGATGATGCTCCGAGCAGGTCTCAGGTCAGGAGGAGCACAGCATACGACGGAGATGGGATCGAGCAGCCTGGCTCGACTCCCATGTTTGTCCATCCATGATCAGCAGGCGATTATCCCAGGACATGGGGGTGAGGAGATCCAGAAGCTCTTGAAGTTTGGAAGAGACTGAATATCGAGTCGAGGTGGAGATTGTTAGAATTTGATATCTCAAGATTCAGCCCATATTGAGCCCACAGCGAGGTTCGCGGCAAAAAACAGAGTCCAACGAGACCAAGATCATCCGAAATGGAGCTCGGATGGAGGAGATACGAGCTTTTGAAGTTGGCACGAGATTCTAGGTGGTGGAGGACTGTCGGCGGCCGGCGGCGGGTGGCAGCGGTGCGGCCGCAGGCGGCGGCGTGCGGGACGCGCGACCCAAGCCCACGCGGGACGTGCGACCCACGCGGGCGGGCGGCCCAGCCGGGCACGCGGCCCAGCCGGGCGCGCGGCCCAGCCGGGCGCGCGGCCAGCCCGCGCCCAGGCCCGTGTGGGCGGGCCGGCCCAGGCCCAGCATCCTGCTGGCCCTTTGCACCGGTCCACTGTGGACCGGGCGGTCCACGGCTGAGCCTATGGACCGCGTGGGCGTTTTCCACGCGTTTGTCACAGTCCATGGTACTATTTCATGGACTGGAGCGTGATCTGAGGGCGTGGGTAGCTCCCGATCTTGATCCGACGGTCCAGGGGTTATCTGGCTTTATTTAGGACTCCTAATCCATCTCTAATCAAGTTTTAAGCCCTTTAAATAGGGCTGATCGGTAACAGAGAGGATTTGTGGTTGGTTTTTTGCACCGTACGAGAACCCAGAGAAGAGAGAGGTGGAAGCGCTGAGAGAAAAGGAGCAGGAGGCTCCTGGACAGCGGTCGCCAGGTACTTCAGGGGTTCAGGGGGTCTTCTAAGAGAGAGAGAGAGCTTTTGTGAGGAGAACTTCTAATGAGAGAGAATTGGGTGTACAAGGGTTGAGGTGAGGTCTCCTCTTATAAAATTTTCTTTTTCATAGTGAAGTTTGCATGTCCCGTGGAGGCGAGCCCTTTTGTGGCTGATTCACGTATTTTGATTGTTTTTTCTTTTGTTTTGTTTCTTCTTTCTTCCTGCTGCATCGCGTGGTACTGAAAAGGTCTTGGAAGGTGGTATCCTGGCCAGACATCCACCCAACAATACCAGCATCTCCATGTTCCTTGATTAAGAGGACAACCAACTTATATGACACACAACGACCTACACTTGATATGTCTATTGTCTTAGTAATAGCATATCATTTGATCGCGAACTCATTTAAGGACTGTACGATAAATTCTTTTTTATTGATTTAAAATAGTCCTAAAAATTTTCATCATAACACAAAAATTCGATATAGAAGATATACAAGCTTATGATAAAATTATCAAATAAATATTTTATTAATTAATTTATATATATTTACATCATAGTACAATCATTAACAGGCTGACGATTGACTTTGAGACATATTTTTCAATAGTCACTGCTATTATCATTATGGTTGGTTTGGCTCTTCAGCACACTAGCCTGTAAGGCATTGAGAACTTATTTTTGAGAATAATTCTTCACCATATGTGGCCCTTCACACAGAAAGCACCCAAACTTTGGGGTATTTGCTAGCTCTGGCCCCTTTGTCTTGGAGTCTTTTTTTTTCTCATTCATCATAGCCTTACCCTTTGGTAACTTTTGATTCCTAAAGGTGCTCAAAGTGGGTTTCTTCTTTTGATAGTCAAATGGGAGGTAGTCCGTCAAGCGCTCGACTACGGTTTGAGTGGATGTCAGGTCTGCAATACCCCTCCACTGCAACTATTGGGCCCATGGCTTCAAGCCCCACAAAAAGTAGAATAGCTCATCTTTCTCAAATATGAAGCGAGTATTTGATATTAGTGTAGAGAACTGCCTGACACATTCCCAGTTTGTTGGAGACATCTCAAGTTTCATCGAGCAATGAACTCCACATTCTTTGATAGAATTTGGGCCTTAATCTCCCTCTTTAAGTCCTCCCAGCTGACAATGGTGCACCGACTTATTCGGATGTTTTCATATCAAGTCCGCTACCATAATTTGGCATCTTCAATCAAGTACATTATAGCCAAGATGACTTTGGTGTCTTTTGAGTCAGGCAGCATGATCTGAAAGTACTACTCAATATTGAATAAGAAGTTTTCTAACTCCTTTGAAGCACGAGCTCCATCGTAACTTTGAGACTCTAGCACTCACATTCGACCTGGCCCGCCTTCCTCAAGGGTTGGGGTTGGCATGGTACTAACTATCCGAGTTAGGAACTGTAACTCTAGTAGCTAAGTCATTCAGTTGTTCCCAGAGGTACTTGACAGACTCTTGAGTGTTGTCCCCAAAGTTGTCCATCTCTACAAGCTGCTCTTGATTAAACTCCAAGTGGGCCACACGATCCCCCGTGAGAATAAGTGCACCATGCTCTTCTCAATTTGGGCCAACTGCGTCTCCACCATAGAGATCCGTTCTTTGTGGCTTCACAATTTCTCAATGTCAGCTTGTCCTTCCACTGGGGCCGAGGTAGCAACTGTTGCCTCCTCCTGTGTCAACCCACTCATCTCTTCACCGTTCTTACATCCCATCTATATGGCACTGGTATCTTCGATCATGCTTGCTCTGATACCATTTTGTCATAGACTCAACCTATTAGTAGATTAAATTCATATAGTGCTCCGATGTCACCTTCACAAAGGAGCCAGCCAACATGCACCAACGCAAAACACACAAAAGATATGAGAAAGGGTAAGGCAACACTCAAATATGAAACTATAAAAACCATATTTTCATTAATGAAATTGAAGGATAATAAGTCTATGCAACTACCACTCAGACTATAATTAGAGGGCTCAGAAGATAGGAGAGAAATAATGGACACTACAAAAATCCATAAAAAAATCGATCAATTGGATTCTTCTCACCTACCTGTCGATGCTATACAAATGGATCATCCATCCAAATTCCATCCTAAGAATTCTGAAGTACCAAGTAGCATTGCATATTTATGGGCCTTCGTTAGACATCCTGACATAAGGGCAACATCCTAAAATATATTTGTTAGGAGTAATTTGGAATGGATCAATAATGTGTGAAGATTCAAGTCCATTATGACCCATCGAGTCCATATCAATGCCTCTCAAGCAGACTAATTGTTGTGGTTTGTCCGTGGTCGGCAAATATCTGTCCTGACCCCTGATAGGAGACTATTCTGTCTGACCTCTCATCGGCATGTCCTTAATCTGACTTCTGATCAAAAAGAGCTAGTCAGATTGCACATCTTAAGCAGTGTAGTCATATGATTGATTATGACTCATCCAATCCTTAGTTGATGTGTAACTGATCTGACTCCTGATCGGTCAGTCTTTGATTCGACCCCTAGTCGAATAGTTCTTTATCCGAATTCTGGATGAAAAAGATTTGATCCGAACCTTGGTCAAAGAGTTTGCTGGTCGATCTCTAGTCGTATCTAATCCCTACACGGTTTGCATATCAGAACAATCTCTGGTCAACATAACAATTGCGAGTCGGCTAGTCTTCTAGATCAATCCATCTAATCGAGCTTGGGTCGAAAAACTATCAGTCCCAACTTTTAGTCGGCATGCCACACTCTCTGACTCTCTTCGAAAATAGATTGATCAGGCTCAGATTCAAAAGGCAGACGCCAACTGGCCATAGCAGTCAATACTATCTGAGTGTAACCGTCTGATTCTGAGAATCTTTTAGGTATAACCGTCCGATCCTGAGAATCAAAATCAAATAAGTACACCAGATTCGACCAGCCTATCTTTTAAGAATAGTTACACAGTTGTCTCTTCTATAAATACTCAAATTCTGAGGATCCGAATAAGTAATCTATCTTAGAGAGCTAAAACTCATCGGAGCACAACCTTCAATCCGAACTTCTTTATAGGTTTCTCCAGTGTCTTGTTTTCTTATCTTCTAGCATCAACCAGAAACAAGCCGCAATAAATAAAGGAAGGGTCGAATTTCATGTTCTATAAAAAGAAGTAGATAAGTTAGAAACTCTCAAAGATGGCTCCACGCAGGACTTTCTCCCGACGAACTAATACCTCTACAATCCGATAGGTGCACAATGAAATAAATCACTTTGCTCCTGTACCTCTAGTGACAGTAAAAGTTCCTGCGCTAGTACAGCAACCCACGACAATGACTGTGGAGAAATTCAACCTACTTTTTCAGCAGGTGCAACAACTCACGGTTGTCGTTCAGGCAGCGATTTAGCTTTTGTCGGCACCACAGCCAACGAATCAAACCCAAATCCCTCTGCCCCAGTGATTGGTGGTGGATCAGACCTAAGAACCAAGGAGATGGTGGTCTCTGAGTCCTCGATCGGAGCATGATTCAAACCCTGATCGATGATCTCCTCCATGCTTTAAAGCGCATAACAACTGAGATGTAGAAGTCAAATGAAGATTTCGAGAAATAGATCAAAAGATCCAACAGATCTG
This sequence comes from Elaeis guineensis, assembly GCF_000442705.2. Taxonomy (NCBI): domain Eukaryota; kingdom Viridiplantae; phylum Streptophyta; class Magnoliopsida; order Arecales; family Arecaceae; genus Elaeis; species Elaeis guineensis. The sequence goes on from NC_025994.2 coordinate 73,278,262, forward strand.
TAACAACCAGTCAGTACCATCTAACAGGTTCGATTCTGAACCACCTTTTATGGCGAGCATCCTCCAGGAACCTATCCCACCAAACTTCAAGATTTCTCAGTTGGAGAGCTACAACGAGACCACAGACCCCGTCGATCATGTTAACAGCTTTCGAGCAGTCATGCTCCTTCAGGAAGCCTTCGATACTATCATGTGCCGAGCCTTCCCCTCCACTTTGAAGGGGACGGCCCGACATTGGTATTTCAGTTTGAAGCCGACTTCTATTCACTCTTTCTGATAGTTGAGCCAAGTCTTTGCTGCCCATTTCATCACCAGCCGGTGACAATAGAAGCACTCGAACTACCTCCAGACCATCAAACAAAAGGAGGGTGAGTCCATTCGATCTTATGCAGCTCGATTCAATAGAGCTATGTTAGAAATCTGTGATCTAGATCACTCGATCGCAATGTCTGTCTGAAGAGTGGATTGTTGATGGGCGACTTCAAAAAGTCACTGTTGAAAATTTTTTCCTAGGATTTTTCGAAAATATTGGCTCGAACAGAGAAATACATCTGATTGGAAGCTTCTTTGATGAAAAAAATCATTCGAATAACCTCAATTATGGAGAATCAAGAGCAAGATGGAGCTCGCTCGCCTAAACGAAATGGTAGAAATCACTGTCGTTCAAGATCCCTGTCGAGAAGAAGGAATATTTCATCGAGGAAGAATCGTTCACCTTCGAGATGATTTGACGATCTCATTCCTTTGAATACTTCTAGGAGAGAGATTTGATGGAGGTGTGAACCGAGCTGCCTCTACCTCCTAAGATGCGGACAAATTCGAGACGTCATGATTCAGACAAGTATTATCTCTATCATCATGACCACGGTCATAATACCGAAGATTGTTACCAACTCAAAGAGAAAATTAAGTATTTGATCTGAGAGGGGAGGCTGGATCGGTTCATCCGATGACAAGGTCCTCCATACCGATATCTTCCAAGGGTCAGATAGTAGTAGCGGAGACATCCTGCGCTTCAGCAGCGACAGCGCCAGCCCCTTCAGTCTCAACCTCATCCGGCATCAGTGCAACTACAGGCAGAGGGGCAGGCGGTAGTAGAAGATCGCCCCCTGCGGGGTGAAATTCACATGATAACTAGAAAGTCGTTTGGATCGATGGAGCTGCATGCGGCGAAGAGGCCTCAGCTTGAGGAGCCAATAATCTTCATTGAATAAGATGCTGAAGGTATACAAACCCTAGACAATGATGTAGTGGTTATTACCGCTAATATAGCTGATTATAATGTACATCGCATTTTATCGACAATGAAAGTTCTATTGATATTTTGTATTTTGTTGCTTTCACTGTAATGGGGTTTGTTCCAGAGCAGTTAAATAAATTCAGTACTCTGATCCAAGGTTTCTTCGAAAGTTCGATAATTTCGGAAAGAACCATCAGACTACCCCTTATGGTGGAAACTAAACCCAGGCAGGTGACCATCCATGTTGATTTTCTTGTGCTTAACCTACTATTAGCCTACAATACAATACTTGGCCGATCAAGTCTAGGGGCGCTAAAGGCATTGGTGTCGAGCTACCACTTGATGATGAAGTTCTCCATGAAAGCTGGAGTGGGGCAAGTACGGGGCAATCAAGCCATAGCCTGACAGTGTTTCACTACTAAACTGCAGGTGAAAGAGCAATCAACGGCCCCCCAACCTAAACTCCCAATAGGTTTGGATGCTCGTGATGATCTGGCTGGGGAGCATGCTCAGCCATTCGAGGATCTAGTAGAAGTCCCTCTGAGGAAAGAAAATCTCCATCAAATTATGAAAATTGGATCGTCCATAGATCAGGTAACCAAAACTTGACTAACTATTTTTTTATAGAAAAATACGAACTTATTTGCTTGGACGGCAGTGGATATGCCTGGCATAGATCCGGAGGTAATGACCCATCACTTAAGAGTGGATCCGACCATCCGCCCTATAAAGCAAAAGAAAAGAAGCTTTGCTCCAGATTGCTAGAAAGCAATTACTGAGGAGGTGGACATGCTGGTCAAAGTCGACTTCATTGGAGAAGTAATGTATCCTGACCGACTCGCTAACGTGGTGCTAGTCAAGAAGGTAAATGAAAAATGGTGCATGTGCATCGACTTCACTGATCTGAATAAAGTCTGTCCCAAAGATAGCTATCCTCTCCCTCGAATAGATCAATTGGTGGATGCCACTTCTGGACATAAGCTTCTCACCTTTATGGATGTCTTCTTCGGTTATAACCAAATTTGGATGGCACCTGAGGATGAGGAGAAAATGATCTTTATTACTGAATCTAGGCTCTACTATTACAGGGTGATGTCCTTTGGGCTAAAGAATACTGGGGTAACAAATCAGTGACTAGTGAATAAGGTATTCAAAGATCAAATTGGTCACAATATGAAGGACTATATGGATGATATGTTGATAAAAAGTCGAGCCACCCCAGATCATATAGCCGACCTTCAAGAAATCTTTAGCACCCTGCATCGATTTCAAATATGGTTGAATCTCATAAAATATATCTTTTGAGTTAGCTCTGAAAAGTTCTTCCGATTTATGGTCTCCCAATGAGAAATTAAGGCAAATCTGGAGAAGATTAAGGCAATTCTGGAGATGTCCCCATCAAAAAATATAAAAAAAGTCCAACACCTTATCGAAAGGATCATCTCATTCAATCATTTCATCTTTAGATCGGCTGAGAGATGTTTGCCTTTCTTCCAAATCCTCAAGCAGTCGAGGGACTTCCAATGGATGATTGAGTGTCAGAAAGTATTTGAGAAGTTAAATTAGTATCTTAGCTCAGCACTTTTGCTTACAAAGCCCCAATCTAGAGAAGAATTGCTACTCTACCTTGCCGTATCTTCGACAACAATTGGTTCGGTTCTCATCTGGAAAGAAGGACGAATCTAAAAATTAGTATATTACTCAAGTATGATCCTTCAGGATGCGGAGACTAGGTACATAAAGTTAGAAAAATTAATATTCACTCTGGTCGTCACGGCAAAGAAGCTCCGATCCAATTTTCAAGCTTATGCAATCATGTTGCTCATGGATCAGTTGATTAAAGCAGTCCTCCATTTTTCAGATATGTCAGGATGGGTTGCAAATAGGCCTTACAACTCTCCGAGTTCAATATTAAGTTCTGCCTAAGGCCTTCAATTAAAGCTCAGGTCTTGGTGAACTTCATCCTTGAGTGCACCATCCCTGACGAGGAGGTTTGGAGGCTGTAAAGAATAGCTCAATGGCACTAGAGGAACAAATAAATATGAACCATGATCCTGAAGATCAGTGGATTCTTCATATGGATGGATCTTCCAATTCATTGGGATCAGGAGCTGGGATCATCTTAATCAGGCCAGAAGGTGATGTGGCGGAGTATGCCCTGTGGTTTGAATTTTCAGCCACCAATAACAAAGCAGAGTATGAGATTTTAATTGTCGGGCTCAGACTTGCAAAGGATGTGAGAGCCAAACACTTGAAGATCTTCAGTGACTCTTAATTAGTAACAAGATAAGTCAAAGATGAATATGAAGCTTGGAAGGAAAACATGAAGAGGTACCTCAAAAAAATAAGAGAACTGACCACATCTTTTCTAAGCTTTAATATCTAACCGATACCTTGGACATAAAATATGCAGACGGATGCACTGTCAAAGCTAGTAGCCTCTTTACCATCTGAATTTCAAAAAAGAACTTATATTGAGATATTGAAAAACTTAAGCCTGGAAGAATCTCTTGCTATTTAGCAAAGTGAAGAAGAGACTTACTGGATTGACCCCTTGCTGAAGTACCTCAAATCGGGTGAATTACCACCTGACAGTCAGAAAGCTCAAAAAATCCACAAGCAGGCTGCCTGCTATGTGCTTCATGATGATAAACTGTATAAGCGATCCATCTCTCTCTCGCTTCTAAGGTGTCTGTGACTGTCCGAAGTAGATTATGCATTAAGAGAGGTCCCCGAGGAGATTTGTAAAAATCATTTAGGCACAAAGACTCTTTCTTACAAAATCTCTGATAAGGCTATTATGGACCTTCGATGCAAAAGGATGCCTCTGATTTTGTCAAAAGGTATGATCATTGTCAGAGAATTTTTAATGTTCAGCATCAACCAGCAGTGCCCCTTGCTCCTATCATTGCTCCATGGCCTTTTGCTCAATGGGTAATGGACATTTTGGATCCCTTTCCTCAAACCTCAAGTCAACATAAATTTCTCCTGGTGGCTATTGATTACTTCACAAAGTGGATGGAGGCCAAGCCCCTAACCCATATAACAGAGGCTAAAGTTAAAGACTTCATCTGGAGATTTATTATTTGTCGCTATGATCTTCCGAGAGTGCTGGTAACTGACAATGGCTAGCAGTTCAGCGGCTCCCAACTCCAAGAATTTTGTGAAGATCTTGGAATTGAATAATGCTTCACTTCAGTTGGACACCCACAAGCATATGGAGAGGCTGAAGTAACGAATAGAACTCTCTTGCAAGGCCTGAAGTCTAGACTTAATCGGACTGGGGGTCCTGGATGGATGAGCTGTATCATGTGTTGTGGGTATATAGAACAACTTGGAGAATTTCGATCGAAGAAACTCCATTCAACCTTGTATTCAGAACAGAAGCAGTTAAATCAGTTGAGATCGGACTTTCTTCCCTCAGGGTTGAGGAGTACAATGAGGACATCAATTCTGAATGGTTGTGAACCAACCTTAATCTGGTTGAGAAGAGTGGCGAACGAGCTGCCGTGCGAATAGCCTCCTACCGACAAAGGGTGGCCAAATACTATAATTCTCAAGTCAAGTCTAAAGAATTTTGAGTTGGTGATCTGATACTGCGGCACATTGAAGTCTCACAGCCTACGAAGTGGGAAAAGCTATCACCTAATTGGAAAGGCCCTTATAAGGTGGATGAAATGGTTGAAGTAAATTTTAGTGCAGAGGTAAAACGGTAATTTTAAAACTTTTTCAAAATTATAATTTTACAGTAAAAATTATTAATTAATCTAATTAATTAACATAAATTAATCTTATACAAGGATCTAAATATGATATATATAGCATATATTTAAATTTAAAATTTCGAATTCTATAGTAAATCTTTTACTGTTATGTGTTCAGAACACATTATCTTTATGCGGATAGTTGATCACCGCAGTTTGATCATCGTTGGAAAGGTTTGATCATTGCAATGCAGTCACAAAGTGTGTCTAGCCTCTGCGGATCATCCACATGAAGTTTCTGGTCTGATCGGCTCCTCACGAATGCTAGTTCGTTGCAGAACCCTTTCGACGGTCGATGTTGATCGAACTCCTTCGATCTTGATCTGCCAACTCTTCAAATGCTCTAGATCATCAGCAGATATACTTGAGAGGTTGATGAAGCTCTCCCTGAGATCTGGTGGGCTCACGACACTCGTAGCTCACTTTCTCACTTTTCAAACCCTAGGCAGTAACCCTAGGGTACTCACTGAAAACCCTGCGCCCACTTTTGTTTTTTTCTTTTCTTTTCTCTCGAAAGTTTTTGAACTTCCAACTCATGCACAAGGCTTCCTCACACCCACCATTCTCTCTCAGATAAATTTTTATGCACGCTCCACTTTCTCTTCTCTTTTAAAATAGTACAAGATGTGTCTTATCCGCGTGAGAGGATAAAGATAGGTGGTTGCTCACTTGAATTTAAATCGAATTTGAATTCAAATGGAAACCAACCCATCCTTATCCACTCTGGATGAGAGAAGAGAGGAGGTGTGGGTTCTTTGTACGTAGAGAATTTACATGAGAAACTCTTTCTCGTGTAGATTAAATGGTGCACAAGATAAGGTGGGTGGCGCATGGATTAGTTGCCCATTCAAATTCAAACATCCTTTGAATTTGAATGGCCAACAAACCAATCTTTATCTAGATAAATGGCGCACAAGGGAGGGCATGGCATGGGAAGGCTTCTGCGGGGAAGAAAATTTATGAGAAATTGTTTCTCGTGAATTCAAATGGGCGCAGATAAGTGAGATGGCACAGGGAGATGAGGTCAAAGTGGTTTCAACCTAATTGAGCCAACCTAATCAAAATAGGTTAGGCACAATTAGACTAAGTTAAACTCAACTTAATTAGGCTTAATTAGGCTCAATAAAATTTTAATTAAATCAGGAATTGACTAAGTCTAACCCCTAATCAGATCAGGGACCAAACCACCTTGGCGATTAGGTCAACACTTAACCTAATCGGGTCAAACCCAACTGAATCCAATTCAATTGGACTTGATCTAAAAATAATTACTCAATCAAATTGAGTTAATTAGTGATCAAATCACTAATTAAACTTTTCATAAATACTGAGTCTAAATTCGATGGGCAATCGGGCATCAGAGTCCATCGATATGAAATCCTGATCAAAAAGTCCCAAACCAGTGGGACTCTTGACCCCAGTGTCCAAAATGTGTGGAACTCATGATTAAAAAATTTTGATTCTCGATCACAGAGTTTCAGATACATAGGACTCAAAGTCCACGAGCATTAGGACTCTTCACCAGCCAACAGACCAGATAGGAATCTCTAATGTGTGTGACCCCGCAGGTTCGAAACTAAGCTGGTAGTACAGGAACCAATTTCTGTACTAATCGAAATGACCATCTAGTAATGATATCCGACGTTCGAATAGGTCGAATAGTCGTAATTGCAACACTCAGAACCTACATGAATATGGTTATTGTATAATTCATCCTTTTGACCCCTGTGTTTAGGACGACTCAGGGTAAAACTGTCAATCCTGATTAGATCATCCGAATCGTGCTCAACTCAAACAGTCCTGTGACTCCTCACTAAGACTGCCCTGGCTAAGATTTTGCTAAATTAAAATACGACTGTACACAGCTCCTGAACTGGAGTGGTCAATCCCATTTTGACACACGCACCGATAAGTCAAGTACTTGACTACACCTAGCAGCCTTCCATCATTGAATTAAAAATTCAGGTAGTCCAGTGCCTAAGTACAGTGAGTTGCTTGCAAGTCACCATGGCGGTCTCAGGTTGGAGGGACAGTTATACCTGTTAGCCTATTTTGCAAGTGCACGAAATCGCTCAAGTAATATAATGATAAATAAGAGATCGTTCCCACGAGGACTGAATTTAATTACCAAAAATGAATGCTAATTTACTAATATCTAAACGATCAAAACTGAATGACAGTAAAAAATAAAATTAACTCTAAAGAACTCAATGAAAGCTGAATCAAAATTTGATTGATAAAGCACTAATGTATATCTGATTTTACTTGGATCAATTATCAATTTCAGCTATTCGGATTAATAATCTAAATTTAATTATTAATGAGAGGATAAATAATTCTAAATTATTTAATAATTTCTTTGAGTCTTATTAAATATACTAATTAAAACTTATAATCTATCTTCCAATAGTAAAATAGATTTCAATTAGTTCAATAAGCACAGTGATTATTTTCAAGATCCCACAGGTCAAATCTTCTGCTCCCGCTCCAATTATTATTCCTATAATGTTTGTTATTAACTCCAATTTATAATCTTCCTTCCCAGTACCAATTATAAATCGAAATAAATCAAGTACCAAAGATAATAATACTTAAAAGTATTAAGTGCAAATAACAAACAATTGCATTAACAAAGAAAATTAATACAAGATTCTAGAATTAAAATTGAATCCAAGCTACATCAGGTATCCTAGCTAGAAATTTAGCTTTTCATCATATCAAAATCAAACTCAAGTATACTTGAATAAAACTCCAAAATCATCCTAACAATGAGTTCTAAAAAATAAATTCAAAGTAAACAAAAGAAAGAATTAAAAATTCTGAAGGAATTACAGAGCCGAATGAATCCTCTCTTCAAATCTTTCAGATACTCCAAACTCTCCTTGCTTGATTTCTAGCTTTCAAAAATGATTCTCCTCTCCCTCTTGCTGGTGTTTTAGGATCCTTAAATAGGGCTAGAGCTAGGGTTAAGGTGGTATTTTTTCATGATTTTATTCTATATATCATTCTTTCTATTTGGTATAGAATCTCTCCTCCTTTGGATAGGCTTTAAGCAACCACCAGCCATCTACTCCTTATGCTGCCCAAATTTTTTGATTTTATTCTGATTTTCATAGTAAAAGAAGAAAAGGAGGTATGGTTAATTAGAGAAAAGAATTTCTTCCTTCTTCAACCTTCCTGGGTCTACAAAATCTGCAAAACAAAGTAAGGTTTCGGCTGCCCAAATCAAGTTTTCCAAGAATTGGTTCCAATTCTTTCTAAGTTTGCTCCTCATGCAGAATTAGTTTAGACTCTGATTTTCTTTCATTTAATTATTTCCAAGATAGCTCTTTTTCATCCAAAATTGGTTGCTATATCAGATCTTTGTGCCAAGAAACACTAAGAAAAATCTGGGTGTATCAGGTGTTTCTTGTTGTGTCCAACATTGTTACCAACTTCAACCTACTGTAGCCACCTCATCTGAAATCCAAATTCAATTCTATAAATTATGTTCCTTTCTTGCTTCTCTCAAAATTCTGTAGGATCTAATCTTTCTCAATTTGAAGTTCTGTAGCTTATCTTTTAGGGATCCTCACACCAAAATATCCAGAATTTAGATTGGTTGACTAGATGGGAGAGATTAATCGCTTGATTTATTTCCTGCATCTCTAGTTTCTTTTCTGACTGATGATGCCAAAAAGGATAAGGTGTGAAGTTCATTGATATCTTGATTTGGTTATTCTACTTTAAGATGGACTCTGATTTTGATGCAAGACCTGATGACTCCGGATGACAAACCCTGCTGAATCGGACTCAACCAATTTCACTTAATTTGACCTTTAAAACATGGTTAAGCCCAATTAGGTGTGACCTGGCTCAATTACCTGTAATTGACATAAAACATATCAGGTTCTTACATTTATTTAGTTAATTATTATACCAATTTCATCAAAATCATTAAAAACTAATAATAATAATTACTATAAAAATGCAATACATCAAATACCCCCAAATCTAAGTTTTTGGTTGTCCCCAAGCAAAAGAAAAGTCCAAATCAAAAATGGATAATCTAAAATAAAAATTAATGCTAAAAACTTTATTTAACATTAATATACTCAAAATTTATCTAGACACAAAGGAGTAATACCCAAATGCCATGGCTTAACCACCTTAACCCAAAACCGAAAGGCAAACCCACAAGCTAACTATTCCAAACTCATTCATACTCAAACAAAATTATGCACAATCAATAGCTACCCTGCTTCCTTTAGGTTTTAATAAAATAATTTGGTTCAAACATCCAATCCTGAATGCAAAATCCTATCAGCCCATCTCCACTAGTGCAAACAACATACTCAAGGGATCAATAGGACTTTTTCAGGTAAAAAAAAATGAAAAGCAAGCAACAAGAATGATGGTTATGGTCACATAAGTGAAAATAAATTAACCACAATAAATCAGAGCATACTCAATTACTTATGCTTTACATCCCTTCCTTTATTTATTTTATTTTATACTTTTAGAATAGCCTATACACCTTGGCACTCTTCCTTAAGTCATCATTTATCCTTTTACGCGAATACCGACATTGGCGATGAAGGCATCCGGTTACTCAGCAAGTCATATACTCAAAGTGCTTTGCATACTCATAATTCAAGTCACTGTTTGACGTAAAAGCAAACATGGGGCTCATGAATGCTCCTAGTTACTAGGCAACTTGAAACAGCAGAGTAGATTGTGCCTTTTTTTTTTTAAATGGAAGAAAAACTAAAAATTCAGTATGCTCTAACCATTATAATCAATTTATTCTCAAAAAATATGAACAGTAGATATGAGATAGGATGAAAAGAAAATACAAGGGATCAAAAAGGGTATGCCAAAGGAATGCCTATATCATTTCTCTCAAGTAAATTGTCTACATTTTATTTCAACAAACGCAACAAAACTCACAAATAGGATTGGCGAAGCAAAGTAACTATCTCCTATACGAGATTTTATTTAAGTATTTACAAGTTTAAAATAGTCAATCCCTGAATTTGACTTCCAAATTTAAAGCTAAGATAGCCAAACAATAATATAAAGGCAAAATTGTCCCCCTCTATATCCTTACAAGTGATCAATGAATCAACATTCCAAATTTTTTTTTTAATAAAGATAAAGATACAAACATAATGGCAATCCTATATTATTAACATGAAATGCTCATGCAAATGCACCCCCAAACCTGAATTGGACATTGTGCTCAATGATAAGATCATCATCACAATACATATTATAGCAAGGCATTCTTAAAAGTTAGGGGTACTCCCTTTTGTAGCGTGCCTATGCGTTTGTACGAGTTTGTAACTCATCCTCAGTCATTTTATCTCTCTTGTCTTCTTCAATGTGCCTACAAAAAGTGAACAACGTCCATTCAAACTTTGAAAATATAGTGAGGATTAAAATTGACTTAAAAAATAAAAAAAATAAAAAAAAATTTGTTTGGGTTGTCTCCCAAGAAGTGCTAGTTTATAGTCATTAGCTTGACTATCCCAATACATTATGTCAGTGATATGAAGATTTTTGGTTGCTCAAATCCTCCATCTATGTATTCTTTCAATCTTTGCCCATTGACCTTGAAGGTCCTATCACCACTCTTCAGCTCAACAGCTCCATGTGGAAAAATTTGTATAATCTCAAATGGACCTGACCACCTAGATCGGAGCTTGCCTGGAAATAGCTTTAGGCGGGAGTTATACAGCAACACTTTTTATCCTGCTTGGAATTCACGCCTCACAATATACTTGTCATACCATCTTTTCGTTCTCTCCTTGTAAATTCTTGCATTTTCATATGCATGGAGGCGGAACTCATCAAGTTCATTAAGCTGTAATGACCTTTTCTCTCCAGCAGCTTCCATATTAAAATTTAGCAACCTAGTTGCCTAGTAAGCTCGATGCTCTAGCTCCACAGGTAAATGGCATGCTTTTTCATAAACTAGACGATATGGGGACATCCTAATTGGCATTTTGAATGCTGTTCTATATTCCCATAATGCATCATCTAATTTTAGGGACCCATCCTTTCTTGATGAGTTGACAGCAGTCTCAAATATTCTTTTAATTTTACGGTTGGGGATCTTTACTTGTCCACTTGTTTGGGGATGATATGGTGTTCCTACACGATGAGTAACACCATATTTTGTCAATAGAGAATTCAAATAACGATTACAAAAATACTTACCTCCATCCGTGATGATAGCCCTTGGAATATCAAAGTGTGTGAATATGTATTTCTTTAAAAACTTGAGCACACTCTTGGCATCATTAGAGGGAAGTACTACTGCCTCAATCCATTTGGATACATAATCCACCACCACCAGGATGTATTGATTTGAATGAGAAGGTGGAAAAGGCCCCATAAAATCTAATCCCCACACATCGAACAGTTCTACTTCAAGGATATTGGTTAGTGGCATTTTCTGTCTAAAAGAAATATTTCTAATTTTTTGACATCGGTCACAAGAAGAAACAAAAGCAATAGCATCTTTAAACAGGTTAGGCCAATAAAAACCACACTGTAATACTTTAGCAGCTGTTTGTTGGGTCCAAAATGGCCTCCACACTCTAATGAATAGCAGTGTTTTAAAATATTTTTAATTTCATCATCAGGCACATATTTTCTAATAAGCTGATCTGGACAATACTTATATAAATATGGATCCTCCCAAAAATAATATTTTGCATCATGTAAAAATTTTTTTTTACTGATAATTAAATTCAGGAGGAATAATATCACATGCCTTAAAATTAATAATATCAGCATACCAGGGTGTACTAGATGTGAGTAATGCAAATAATTGCTCATCAGAGAATGACTCATTAATGGGTACCTCAGTGTTCTCAATTCTTTACTTAACTCTAACTGAGACAAGTGATCTGCTACAAGATTTTCTGTTCCTTTCTTGTCCCTAATCTCCAAGTCAAATTTCTGCAATAAGAGCACCCAACGAATTAATCTCGATTTTGCATCCTTCTTTTCAAGTAAATATTTAATTGCTGAGTGATCAGTATAAACTATTATTTTTGCTCCTATAAGATATGGCCTAAATTTATCAAAAGCAAAAACAATGGCGAGCAACTCTTTCTCTGTGGTGGCATAGTTCAATTGTGCATCATTCAGTGTTCGACTCGCATAGTACACCACATGAAGTCTATTCTCCTTTCTTTGTCCCAAGACTGCTCCTATAGCATAGTCACTTGCATCACACATGAGTTCAAATGGTAGATTCCAGTCAGGTGCAGTGATGATAGGAGCTGAGATTAATTCTCTCTTTAACCTGTTAAAAGCAACCAAACACTCATCAGTAAATTTAAAAGGCGCATCCTTGATCAATAATTTACAAAGAGGTTTGATAATTTTAGAGAAGTCTTTTATAAATCTTCTATAGAAGCCAGCATGCCCTAAGAAACTACTCACTCCTTTAATAGATGTTGATGGTGGTAATTTTTCAATGACCTCTACCTTTTCTTTGTCTACTTCTATCCCTCTAGATGAAATCTTATGGCCTAAAACTACTCCTTCCTGCACCATAAAATGATATTTCTCCTAGTTCAATACAAGATTAGTTTCTTCACAATGCTGTAGAACTTGGGAGAGGTTAGTCAAACACATATCAAAAGAAGGATCAAAAACTAAAAAATTATCCATAAAGATTTCAATACATTTTTCAACCATATCAGAGAATATAGACATCATACATCTTTGAAAAGTTACAGGTGCATTACATAACCCAAATGGCATTCTCCTATATGCAAATGTTCCATATGGACAAGTAAATGTAGTTTTTTCTTGATCCTCAGGTACAATAGGAATTTGAAAATATCCTGAATAACCATCTAAAAAATAGTAGAAGGGATATCCAGACAATCTCTCAAGCATCTGGTCAATAAAAGGCAAAGGAAAATGGTCCTTTCATGTCGCTTTGTTTAACTTCCTATAATCAATACACACACGCCAACCAGTGACTGTTCTAGTGGGTATCAGCTCATTTTTATTATTTGTAATAACAGTCATCCTCCCTTTCTTAGGAACTACTTGAACAGGACTCACCCAACTACTATCAGAAATAGGATAGATAATTTCTGCATCAAGTAATTGTTGGAAATAGTGTCCCAAAGCCAATCATCAGCCTGTTGACGGTTGTGCTCCTTTTGTATTAGTACATGAATTATAAATAAATAAAAGTTATTTTGGTATTTTTTCATCACAAATGTTTCATCTTCTAATGAACTCCTGTGTTGTGGTGAAGTCCTTAGGACTATATAGACTCGACAAAGGAGGATTTGTCGTTTAGTCCTTAAACATGTTCGCGACCAAATGATACGTTGTTACCAAGTACGACAATATTTATCGAGCATAGGTCGTTGTGTGCCATATGGGTTGGTTGTCTTCATAACCAAAGAGTGTGGAGACACTGGTATGGCATACAGGTGAGATGTAATGGTACATCTGCACTGAACGTGACCAACTCCGGAGCTATTTCTGCTGTCAAGATTTGCTCCGATGGGATATGGGTATAAATGTCCCTCCGACCTGAGACCGCCACAGTGACTTGCAAGCAACTCACTGCACTTAGGCACTGGACTACCTGAATTTCTAATTCAGTGATGAAAGGTTGCTGGGTGTAGTCAAGTACTTGACTTGTCGGTGCGTGTGTCAAGATGGGATTGACCACTCCAGTTTAGGAGCTGTGTACAGTCGTGTTTCAATTTAGCAAAATCTTGGCCAGGGTAGTCCTAGTGAGGAGTCATAGGACTAATTGAGTTGAGTACGATTCGGATGATATGATCAGGGTTGACAGTTTAACTCTGAGTCATCCTAAACACAGGGGTCAAAAGGGATGAATTATACGGTAACCATATTCACGTAGGTTCTGAATGTTGCGATTGTGATTATTCGACCTATCCGGTCGTCGGGTACCATTGCTAGATGGTCACTTCGATTAGTACAGAAATTGGTTCCTGTGCTACCGGCTTAGGTTCGAACCTGCGGGGTCACACACATTAGAGGTTCCTTTCTGATCTGATGGCTAATTATGAGTCTTATCTATCTGGAACTCTATGATTGAGAATTAGGATTCTCTAATCATGAGTTCCACATATTTTGGGTACCGGGGTCAAAATTTTGAATTTCGAATTTTGAATTTGAAATTTGAACTCTTTGATCAGGGTTTCATATCGATGGTCTCTGATGCCTGATTGCCCATCGGATTTGGACTCAATATTTATGAGAGATTTAATTAGTAATTTAATCACTAATTAACTCAATTTGATTGAGTAATTATTTTTGGATCAAGTCCAATTGAATTGGATTCAGTTTGGATTGACCCGATTAGGTTAAATGTTGACCTAATCGCTAAGGTGGTTTAGTCCCTGATTTGATCAGGGGTTAGGTTTAGTTAATTTCTAATTTGATTAGGATTTTATTAAGCCTAATTAAGCCTAATTATGTTGGGTTTAATTTGGTCTAATTGTGCTCAACCTATTTTAAACTAGGTTGGCTCAATTTGAATCAAACCACCTTGTTTTAAATTCCCTGCGTCACCCAACTTCCTTGCACCCATTTGAATTCACGAGAAGAAACTTCTCATGAAATTTTTCTCACATAAAACCCTTCCCCACATCCTCATTTGTGTGCCATATGGATGGATAAATTAATTAGTTAGCCATTCAAATTCAAAGCATGTTTGAATTTGAATGGATAACTTATCACTTGCCCTTTCATCCTTATCCATTTTGTGCACCACATTACTTACACGAGAAAAGGTTTCTCGTGAAACTTTTCCACGCACAAAGAGCCACGCCCCTTCTCTTCTCACGCCCAAAAGGATAGGGATAAGTTAGTTTTCATTTGAATTCAAATTTGATTTGAATTCAAATGTGTAACCTCTTGTCTTTATCCTCTCACGCGGATAAGACACGTTCGACATTGTTTTAAAAAGAGGAGAAAGGTGGGACGTGCATAGAAAAATTAGGAGAGAAACTTTGGGGCATGAGGAAGGCTTCTGCGCAAGGTGAAGGTCCAAAACCTTCCGAGAGAAAAAGAAAGAAAAGAGAGAAAATTGGGCGCAGGGTTTTTGGTGTGTACCCTAGGGTTTCTACCTAGGGTTCGGGAAGTGAGATTGGTGTGCCACGAGTGTCGTGAGTCTACCAAATTTCAGAGAGAGATCCATCAGCCTCTCAAGTAACTGTACAGATGATCTGGAGCATCTGAGAAGTCAGCACACATCGATCGAAGGAGTTCGATCAACATCTGCCATCAAAAGGATGAAATCACGAACTAGCATTCGTGAGGAGCTGATCAGACGGGAGCTTCGTGTCGACGATCCACAGAGGCCAGACAGTTGGGTGGCTGCGACGTGACGATCAGAGCCCTCCGATGGTGATCAGATTGCGGTGATCGACTACCCGTAAAAGGTGATGTGTTCTGAACACAGTACTGTAAAACGTTTACTGATTCAAATTTGAATTTCAAATTTAAATGCATGCTGTTATATCATATTTAGATCCTAGTGTAGGGCTAATTAGTATTAATTAATGAGATTAATTAATAATTCTGCTGTAAAATAGTAATTTTGAAAAAGTTTTAAAATTACCATTTTGCCCCTGCACTAAATTTTCGCTTCAATTGGTATCAGAGCAGGTTCTAGAATATGATATACATATGCATGCGTAGATTAAGGTGTAATCTATAAGTTTAAATTTGAAATTCAAAATTTGAAATTCGAAATTCAAAAAGATTTGAAATTTGAAATATGAAATTTGTTAGAAGTTTCAAATTTGAAATTCAAAATTTGAAATTTGAAATTTGGTTGAAATCTCAAATTTGAAGTTTAAAATTTGAAATTCAAAATTTGAAATTTAAAATTCAAAATTTAAAATTTGAAATTTGAAATTTGGTTGAAATCTCAAATTTGAAATTTGAAATTCAAAATTCAAAATTTGAAATTTGAAATTCAAAATTCAAAATTTAAAATTCAAAGATTGAAAATTCGAAATTTGAAATTTGGTTGAAATCTCAAATTTGAAATTTAAAATTTAAAATTTAAAATTTGAAATTTGAAATTCAAAAATTTAAATTTTGAAATTTGTATATTTAGATATATATGATCCAAGTAGCAAGTAATCTAATTGGGTTGGTTGCCATGGCCGTCCGGTCATAGGAGAAAAGTAGGGTTTAAAGGCCCTCTCTTCCCATTCGATGGGGTCTCCTATGGCGGTAGGGGTGCCGATGCAATTATATCCCATGCCGATGAAGCAGCGAAAGGACTTAATTAAGAAATTTATCATGAATGTGTTAGATTAGATCTAAAAGAAAATTTATGATTTATTTTGAGTTATTTTCTGTTATGAAATGAGCAATAGAATTGCTGTTTATGAAATGTGCTGACCCATTTGTGAAATGAGTTAACACATTTAGTGAACAGAAAATAAAATCTTTCAAATTTGAAAATTATTTTCGAAATGCCAAATCCTGACCCATCAGCCCAAGTACTTAATTAAAAGAATTAAGTGTTGTCTAGTAGGTCTAGAATTGTGAATTAAGACCTAAGACAATTGCATAAACTTTTGGGTCAATGGGTTAGATGAATTAGGTCCATAATTGGGTTAGACCTAAGGTTAGTTTAAAAAATGGACGAATTGGAGTAATTGGTCAAATCTAATCAAAAGTTGAATTAGATTAGGTCAAGGATACTCTAGACTCAACTTCAATAGTTGTAGTTGAATGGGTCCATGTCTTTAACTAGACCAAGATGGACTTAATTATAGCTACGCGGTGGAGCTCTATTTACTAAGTTGATCAAAATTAAAACTAATGAACCGGTTGGTGTCTAAGGTAAGTTCGGCAGTTTTGACCAGTGGTTCTTAAGCGGGAGCTACTCGCATTGATTCGATCATTGACGAGTTAATGGCAAATTCCCACCACTGATCTCACTTACCTGGCCAATCTGGTAAGTTAGATTTTGATTAGATCACTTGGTGATTAGAGCTCACCCATGTCATTAGGTAAATCAGTATGACTGATTTAGGTGCTCCTAATGCCAGCTTTAATTAAATCCTTTTTAATCTGACTTGGTGAAGTCAGTGGGAGGATTGAAATTGGCTGGATGATTTCTTCTCTACTATTCTTTCATAAAATCCTCAAAATTATTAGGTCCCTAAAATGATTAAGTTATAATGATAACTAAGTCTTAGCCTCCCATTAAGTGAATGATAATGAGTCCATTAGTTCAATGATCATTGGAGGCCCAAAGGCCTGGTGCTCATTGGCTAATGAAATTATTATTCATAATATGATAATTTGATTGAGTCTTTCTGATGGTGGTTAGGTTGGCCGGCCAAAGTCGGGCCTGATCATTTATTGGTCCGATTCACTAAATTAAGTCATGTTAATGGTTGGACCTAACCAGATCTTTTCAGTGGAGGCCAAAGCCTACTGATTAGGTTCTGGGGCAAAATAAATTACTAGAAGTTGTTTAGAGAAACAACTGGTTAAGAACCTACCCATAGATGCACATGGGTTGACCAACCAAAGTTGGGCTCGTGTGTAGTCTGTGTGGATTCTAGTACCCATTAAGGAATTAAAGTAATTTTTCGAATTGGAGGATGAGGCTACCAATTCGTAAAAATATTGGAAAAAACTTTAGACTAAAGTTCAAGTCTTTAGTATTAATTTATGTACTAATAGAGGTCTCGTTTAGCTTTAAGCAGCTATGGCCACTACCCTGTCGCTCCGGTCATTATTAGATAATGACAAGCTCATGGGACCCAATTTCGATAGCTGGTATCAAAAATTGAAAATTATCCTTGAGCATGAGCGGATCCTTTATGTAGTAACGGATCCAGCACCTGAGGAGCCAGCTCCGAACGCTAGTAAGGTGATCCGAGACACTTACTTGAAGTGGCTCAATGACCGCACCACCGTTCGATGTATTATGCTGGCAGCAATGAATGACGAGTCCAGCCGAAGGTTTGAGAACGCCCAGCCACAGGAGATGCTTCAAATGTTGAACGACTCCTTTGGCACGCCTGACGACGTTGAAAGGCACAAAACTAGTTGTGCTATTTTCAATGCTCGGATGAGGGATGGGGCCTCAGTCACTGATCATGTACTGTATATGATCGAGATGATTGAGCGCCTAAGCAAATTGGGCTTTCCTCTGCACGAGCAGCTCGGTAAGGATGCGATCCTTAATTTCTTGCCCAAGTCCTTCCTCCCATTCCTTACTCATTTTCGAATGACAAAGCCTGCAGTAAACTACCACGGATTGTTGGGGTTGCTGCAGAACTTTGAGAAGGATCACCAACTCCATAAGGAGTCGGTGAATGTAGTGGGAGGGTCTTCTTCTCGTCGTCAACCTTTTGGGAAGGGGAAGAAGAACAAGAAGAAGAAAAAATAAGAAGGTGCAATCTCATGCTGGGACAGTAGCACGGGGTCAGACCAAGAAGCGCAAGCATGACCAGAGCCAGGCGGAGTGCTTCTTTTGCAAGAAGCACGGGCATTGGAAGAGGAACTGTCCTCAATACATTGCCTCCCTGGACCCGAACAGGCCAAAGAAGAAGCAAGGTAATTATATGATAACTCCTTGCAACTTTTCGATTTGTGATACTACTGCCTGGGTATTGGATACCGGAAGCCCTTATCATATTTGTAATTCGATGCAGGGTCTGCAGGTCAGTAGGAGATTTGATGAAGGCGAGAGGTTCCTGAATGTTGGAGATGGAAGCAAAGTTTCAGTTCTAGCTTTAGGAATCATGAGTCTTGTAATCAATTTTCATAATATAATTCTGAGTGAATGTCACTATTGTCCAAGTTTTTTATTAAATATTATTTCTGTAGGCCTTTTGGCCATGTACGGTTATGATTTTTTAATAAAAGGAAATATTTGCAATATCATTTTGAATGGTATTACAATATTTGTTGGATAATTAAATAATATAATTTACTTACTATCACAGCCTGTTAATGTGGTTCAAAAATTCGGTAAATGCTCTAGAATAGATAATGTGTCAGAAGTCTACCTTTGGCACTGTAGGCTAGGTCATATCAATAAGAACAGGATAAACAGGTTGGCTCAAGAAGGAATTCTTGAAGTTAGTGATTGTGAATCACTTCCAATCTGTGAGTCCTGTCTTCTTGGAAAGATGACCAAGTCACCTTTTACTGGAAAAGGTGAGCGAGCCAGTGAACTCTTAGGTCTGGTACATTCTGATGTATGTGGACCTATGAGCTCAAGTGCAAGAGGTGGATTTTTCTACTTCATAACCTTCACAGACGACCTATCTAGGTATGGGTATGTCTATTTAATGAAGCATAAGTCGGAATCATTTGAAATGTTCAAACTATTCCGAAATGAGGTAGAAAAACAAACTGAAAACTGTATTAAAACTCTTCGATCTGATCGAGGAGGTGAATACCTTTCCAATGAGTTTCTGATGTATCTAGGGGAGAATGGGATTCTCTCTCAGTGGACTCCTCCTGGAACATCACAGCATAATGGTGTGTCTGAAAGGAGGAATCGGACCCTGTTAGACATGGTTCGATCCATGATGGGGTTTGCTGGTCTGCCAATCTCCCTCTGGGGATATGCGCTCGAATCGGCTTGTTACCTTCTAAATAGAGTTCCGAGTAAGTCTGTAACCAAAACGCCATATGAGATATGGATAGGACGTAAGCCAGTACTCTTGCACCTTAGGGTTTGGGGGTGTCCGGCTTATGTTAAACGTTTAATTACAGACAAGCTTGGCCTAGGTCTGACAAGTGTAATTTTATAGGGTACCCAAAAGAGACCAAAGGGTATTATTTCTACCTTGCTGATGAGCAAAAGGTGTTTGTCAGCCTTAAGGCAATCTTTTTAGAAAAGGAGTTCCTTAGTGAAGGAACTGTTGCCTCTAAAGTCGAACTTGATGAAGTTCGACAGGTGAAAAAACCGACACATGTTACTGAACCTGAATCGGATTTGATTAGATCAGATCCGGAGCCCATTGATTATGCACCCTTAAGGCGGTCTGGTAGAGTACCACATCAACCGGACAGATATTATGGTTTCTCGGTCCGAGATGGTGATCCTATCGAACTTGATGAAAATGATGAGGATCCGATCACCTACATGGATGCAATGCAGAGACCTGACTCTGAGAAATGGCTAGAGGCCATGAAATCCGAAATGGAGTCCATGAAGGTCAACGATGTGTGGACATTGGTTGACCCACCCAAGGAGTAAAACCCATAGGGTGTAAGTGGGTCTTCAAAAGGAAGAGGGGCGCAGACGGAAAGGTGGAGACCTATAAAGCCCGTCTGGTTGCCAAGGGATATCGTCAACGTTATGGTATAGACTATGACGAGACGTTTTCTCCTGTGGCAATGCTCAAATCCATTCGGATTATGCTTGCGATAGCTGCCCATCTGGACTATGAAATCTGGCAGATGGATGTGAAGACAGCTTTCCTAAACGGAGAGCTGGACGAAGAGGTGTATATGATACAACCTGAAGGGTTCACATCCACAGATGAGTCTAAGGTGTGCAAGCTACAGAGGTCCATTTATGGACTTAAGCAGGCATCTCGGAGTTGGAACATACGTTTTGATAGGACGATCAAAATGTATGGCTTCGTTAAGAACGGAGAAGAACCCTGCATTTATAAGTGGGGCTAATGGTCCAGCAGTAGTATTTCTTGTATTGTATGTGGATGACATTCTCTTAATCGGGAATGATGTCCCTGCATTACAGGAATAAAGATTTGGCTATCGTCACAGTTCTCCAT
>NC_025994.2:73299150-73340974 GCF_000442705.2 Elaeis guineensis
ATAAACGGTGGCAAGCCGAATATCCTTCGATCATCGTGACCAAGTCGGTATGTCGCAAGTGCGACCGCGGTCGTCTTGGCATTTTGTCCTTCTTAGTCGAAGCTAAGTCGGCAAGTTAGCCAGCCGCGTTGATCGAGAGTCGACTGTGGAAGGAGCGCTTCAACTTAGAGAGGTTTCATCGCCAGCGCTGGCCTTCCGTTAGTGTAGACAGAACGGTTCTCGTAAGAGTTCGATGTGTCGTCGGCGATCGGCCGTAGGTTCCAACGAAACGTTGGGCCCAAGTCGGGGCGTCGGGGCTCGTACTTCTGGACGGGGCCGACCCACGTGGAGAGCCGAACTTTGTGACTCTGGGTTTTGAAATTGAGTTGTATTCCGAACAAGGGCATACAGAATTCACTGATGGTAAATTTCAGGTTGTCGGCATTCCAAGTCGGGAATGGCCGTCCCTTCCAGGGTCTCAAGTCGGTAGGCGCCCGACCTGCAGGTGTCCCTATCTTGTAGGGTCCTTCCCAGTTCGGGGACAGTTTTTCTTGATCCAGAGGCTTCGAGACTTCCGCCTTCTTAAAACCAGTCTCCAGGTCTGAAAAACTTTGGCTTAACTTTAGCATTGTAGTATCGGGCCACTCTTTGTCGTAGGAAGCCATGCGGAGTTGAGCCTCGCATCGGAGCTCGGGTAGGAGGTCCAAGTCAGCTCTCCGACACTCGGAGTTGCCTGGTTCACAGTACTGCTCAACTCTAGTCGATGGTAGCCCGATCTCGAGTGGGATCATTGCCTCCGTCCCATAGGCAAATTGAAAGGAGATTCTCCGTCGGAACACGGGTGTCGTTCGGTACGCCCACAGGACCGAGTGCAATTCCTCGACCCAGAGGCCTCTGGCTTCATTCAGTCGAGTCTTCAATCCATGCAGAATGGTCCGGTTGGTTACTTCGACTTTTCCGTTGGACTGTGGATGCCGACCGAGGTCAGCTTGTGCGTGATATGAAATCTTGCACAGAACTCTCTGAAGTCTTGGTTGTCGAACTGTCACCCATTGTCGGTGATGATAGTGTGTGGCAGTCCGAATCTGGAGATGATGGACTTCTGGATAAAGTCTTCCATCTTACGCTC
This sequence comes from Elaeis guineensis, assembly GCF_000442705.2. Classification (NCBI taxonomy): domain Eukaryota; kingdom Viridiplantae; phylum Streptophyta; class Magnoliopsida; order Arecales; family Arecaceae; genus Elaeis; species Elaeis guineensis. Next base: position 73,300,259 of record NC_025994.2, read on the forward strand.
GGTGATTTGCGCAGGGGTTCGGCCTCCACCCACTTGGTGAAGTAGTCGATTGCGATGACTATGAACTTTCTTTGGCCAGACGTCGGAGGGAAAAGGACCGAGTATGTCGATTCCATTGGGCGAAGGGCCACGGGGCGACAATGAAGTCAGCTGGTTGGCGGGCCGGTGTTGTATGTTGGCTACTTTTGACATGGCTCACACCTCCGAACCAAATCAGCCGCATCTTTCTTCATGGTGGGCCAGTAGTAACCTTGCCGTAGGACTTTGTAGGCCAGGATTTGCCCCCAGGTGACTTTCGCAGATCCCTTCATGCACCTCTCTGAGTGCGTAGTCCGCGTCCGTCGGTCCCAGGCACTTTAGCAAGGGAAGGGAGAATGACCTTTTGTAGAGTCGCCCGTCCATCATTACATATTGGGAGGCCGTCCACGGAGTCGCTTGGCTTCCGGGGTCTTCGGGGCTGGTTCCGTCAGTCAGATACTGAACGATCGGATCCATCCAGCTTGGCTCGGTCGTCATTGTAGCACCTCCTCAGCTTGTCGACGCTCGGTTGCTCGAGACTCTCTACGAGTGTCCGACCCAAAGCACCGTAGGCGGATGTCGCAAGCCTGGAGAGTGCGTCGGCCCGAGCATTCTCCATCCTGGAATGTGGGAGATCTCGAAATACTTGAGATGCCCACGAGATCTCTCACTTTCTGAAAATATTTTGCCATGGTTGGATCCCGCGCTTCGAATTGCCTCTGACTTGCCTACAATCAGCTGGAAGTCGGAGAAGACTCTGAGGCTGTCGATCCCGAGCTCCTTCACCACTCTCAAGCCAGCGAGAAGCGCTTCATACTCGGCTTGATTATTAGAGGCTTTGAAGTTGAATCGAGGGCGTACTCGATAACTACTCCCTCCGAGTTGGTAAGCAGGAACCCGGCCCCGCTCCCTTGAGCATTGGAAGCTCCGTCTATGTGTAATACCCAGGTTGACCCGGAGTTATATTCAGAGGTCGCAGCTTCTTTGGAGCTCCCGTCTTCCGACATTTGGTCGGTTGTCGGGCATTCCGCAATGAAGTCGGCCAGGACTTGGGCTTTCAAAGCAGGTCGCGGTCGGTACTGGATGTCGAACTGCTTCAGCTTCACCGCCCATTTCGTCAGTCGTCCTGATGTGTCGGGGCGATGCAGGATCGCCCTCAGGGGTTGGTCGGTGAGGACCACGATGGCGTGCGCTTGAAAATACGGACAGAGTCGTTGTGTTGATATGACCAAGGCAAATATCATCTTCTCCGCTCTTGAGTACCGAGTTTCAGCTTCGTGGAGCACTTTGCTGGTATAAAATATGGGTCGGTGAATTCGGCTCTCGTTCTTCCGGATGAGTACCGAACTAACCGCCTCTGGGGCGGTAGCCAAGTAAAGGTACAATGTTTCTCCGACCTCTGGCTTTACAAGCAGGAGTGGAGAAGTCAGATATTTCTTCAAATCTTCGAAGGCTTGCCGGCACTCATTCGGCCAAGAGAAGTCCTTTGTCTGCCTCAGGGTTTTGAAAAAGGGAGGCATCTCTCAGCGATCGAAAATGAATCGGCTGAGTGCGATGATCCTTCCATTGAGCTGCTGTACTTTCTTTTTGGTGTTCGGGTGCCGCATGTCGATAATCGCTTTATCTTCTCGGGTTGGTCTCAATTCCGGTTGAGAAATGAGGAACCCGAGGAACTTCTCCAAAGTCACCCCGAAGGTGCACTTGGTCGGATTTAGCTTCATCCGATGTCGCCGAAGAGTGCGAAAGGTTTCTTCCAAGTCTTGGACATGATCTAAAGCCTGTGCGCTCTTCACCAGCATGTCGTCCACGTACACCTTCATGTTGCGCCCGATTTGAGCTTTGAAGATCTTATTGACGAGATGCTGGTAGGTGGCTCCGGCATTCTTCAGATCGAAGGGCATCACTCTGTAACAGTAAAGCCCTTGGCGGTCACGAAGGTCGTATGCTTTCGTCCTCGGGCGTCATCCGGATCTGGTTATATCCGGCAAAGGCATCCATGAAGCTGAGCAGTCGATGACCGGACGTCGCATCCACCAGTTGGTCGATCTTCGACAGTGGGAAGCTGTCCTTCGGACAGGTTCGATTCAGGTCGGTGTAGTCGATACAGATCCTCCACTTTTCGTTGGCTTTCTTCACCATGACGACATTGGCGAGCCAGTCGGGATATGTGGTTTTTTTGATGAAGCCCGCCTCGAGTAGTTTGTCTACTTCCTCGTCGATGTCTTCTATCTTTCGGAGGCGAAAGATCGTTTCTTCTTTTCACCGGCCTCATGCCAGGGGCGATGTTGAGTCGGTGAGTCATTGTTTCTGGAGGGATGCCGGACATAGCCGCTACCGACCAAGCGAATATGTCAGCGTTGGCTTTCAATAGCTCTATCAGCTGCTGTCGCTCTGGGTCGGACAACTGTGACCCGACCAGATCACCTGTTCAGGATTCTTTGCCATCGGGATGGAAATCAGCTGTTCAGCCGGTTACCTCGTTCCTCCTTTTCCGTTGGTCCAACTTGTCGACCGATAGGGAATCCTTCGATTTATTGTTTTGAGTTGAGATTTGAAAGCATCGCCGAGCGAGCTGTTGATCCCCGCGTATTTCTTCAGCTCCGTTTCTAGTCGGGAACCGGATCAGCAAGTGATATGTCGAGACTATCGCTCTGAGGGCGTTTAGTCCGGGTCTTCCAAGTATGGTGTTGTAGGCCGAAGGTACTCGGACGACCGTGAAAGTCATGTAGACGGTGCTTTGTCGTGGTTCGGTCCCAGCTGTCACGGAAGAGCAATTTCTCCTTCCACTGCGACGGCTCCCCGACGAAACCTATTAGGGGCGTAGAGACTCTCCTGAGTCGGTCGGTCGACAGTCGCATTCAGAAGAAGATCGAGTAAAACAAAACGTTAGTCGAGCTTCCATTATCAACAAGAATTCTTTTTACATCATAATTCGCTATTGTTACCGAGACAACAACAGCGTCATCATGGGAGTTTGGATTCCCCAAGCATCTTCATCCGTGAAAATGATTACATCATCCTGGCGTGGCTTCTTCGTCGACTCCCTTTCGACAGTCGTCTCTCAGTTCAGTCGTTTGGAGATCATGTTGATGACTCCGGCAGTAGACTGATTGTTCGCTGCCTCTTCAGTCGATTGGGGTTGTCGGTCGGGAAGGGATCGAGTCGGCGGGTCCCTTCGATACTTTTCGAGATACCCTCATCGTATGAGGGCCTCTATTTCATCTTTGAGTTGGATGCATTGCTCGGTGTTGTGACCGTGGCCCTGATGGAATTGGCAGTATTTTCTCCGATTGTGGTCCTTTGCCTTCAGAGGCGGAGGCCGTCGCAGATATTCCGCTCCTTCGATCTTCATTAGGATCTGCACACGGGGAGCAGAGAGAGGGGTGTAGGAGTCATACCTGCGATGCGTCGGTCTCGGACTCCACCGTCGGGGCGATCTCGGGCTCCGTTGTCGGGGCGAGACCCGTTTATCGGTCGGGGGCCTGCTGGGTTCAGCAGGAGCTTGATTTTTCTTCCGCTTCTCCTTCTGGCCCGTGCTCTCGGTCAGGCGTCGGTCGGAAGCTCCTTCATCCGCGCGCATGTATTTGTACGCGCACTCCAGCAATTCGACATATGTCCGGGGGAGGGTCTTGTCCAAGGAATATATGAATCAGGACCCCCTTAGCCCTCTCTTCATGGCCGAGATAGCCATATCTTCGTTGAGATCCCGAACCTCAAGTGTGGCCGCGTTGAATCGGGCCACAAAGTATCGGAGTGTCTCATTTTCTCCCTGCTTGAGGGAGAAAAGACTGTCCGAGGTTCGTGGCGGTTTTTGGCTGGTGCTGAAATGGACCACGAAAGAATGCTCGAGCTGTCCGAAGGAGTGGATACCTCCTGAGCGGAGGTCGGAGTACCAGACCCTGGCAGCTTTACGAAGTGTGGCGGGGAAGCCGATGCAAAGGAGGGCATCGGTTGCCCCTTGAATTGTCATAAGAGCTTTGTAGCTCTCCAGATGGTCAACTGGGTCGGTGGAGCCATCGTAAGGCTCCACATGAGGCATCTTGAACCGACTAGGGATTGGTTCGTTGAGGATAAATCGGAAGAGAGATTGGGTGGTTCGGAAGTCGACGTCGTTTGAAGACTTCTGACCATCCGCCTGGAGCTGGGCAAGCCGACGGTCGATTTCTTCGAACTTACGTTCGTAGTCGTCCGACTGTCGGTGTTGAGAAACCCCAGGGGTCGAACCTCCCGACGAATTTGAGAGTGAGGTGGATGGTGTCCGCGGCTGCTTCTCCTTCCTTGCTCACTCCAGCTGGGAAGGAGAGGGACGCCGAGACCGGTGGGTGTCGCGTCGTGGCCGCCTCCCTCTTTCTCGGTGAGAGTGCTGAGACGGCTGCTCTTGAGGAGGAGATGGAAGTTGACGCAGGCGTCGGCGGCTGCTTCTGAATGGCATCGGGTGCGCCGTCGGTTGTTCCGCCGGCGGTTGCGGCAACTGGGTCGGTTGTTGTTGGAGGTTTTTGACCGCATCCGTCAGAACAGTCATTTGCCGCACGATCGCCGTAATCTGTGCCTCCGTGGTCATCACCAGATGCGGAGAGCTGGGTTCCACCATGGAGGGTAAAGGAGAGGCCTCTTCCCGACGGGAAGAGTGCCTCGCCGATCCGGTAGCTCTCGATCGCTGAGCCATGATTTTTATCATCTCGAGAGATTTTTCAAGCTCTATGGAGCTCGCTGTCTTACCGCCGCTGCGGCCGCAGCGAATCCCCTACCTGGCGCGCCAAATCTGTTGCGGCCAATCCCCTCGTCGCCTGATCGCCGGGGATGCGCATCTACAAGGAAAGTCCTCACTGACCGGAGATGCCTCCGACGGGGACCCTCCGATGCTTAAGTCAAAGAGGAGACTAGGCAACAGTGAAAAAGCCAGGAGCTCAGCGAGAGAGAGAGCGCTTACCAAAACTGTTGTCTTACCCCGTTTTATAGTAGAATGCGGTATGGTCCCGCCATTAATGGTGTAGACAACTGGGGAGTTGTCAAATCATCGAGGGCTATCAAATCGTCGTGGGTTGTCAAGTCATTGGAATTAACCCACGTCCTTGGCAGGACAATGCCCCATGGCGGTCGTACAGCATGTCCTTGGCAGGACAACAGCCTATAGCAGTTGTACGGCGTTTGGACGGGCTGGCCGACTATATGTCGGTATTTGGTTGCCGGGACGTCGGGTGATGACTCGAAAATACCGTCAGCTGATCTGGTGCCTTGTGGAAGTCGGACGTCGGCTGCCACCTCCGACAGTGAGTCGGTGATATGGGTTCGGCCGTTCGGCCGGTTGGAAACAGTATTGGTCTGTTTGGCCGGCATACCTTTGGTCGGATATTGTCGGCAGTCATTGTCGGAGTCGTCAGTCCGTCCGGTGGGTAGAGTCGGGCATCGGTCGGACCGTTCCGAGGATAAGTTGGCATATAGGAGTCAGCCGGTATATCCTAACAATTTATTTTCTTGATGTGGTAGATCTCGTTTCTGGATCCTATCCGATTCTCCGTATAGTGATCAAGATTGATTCAGATTGAGTCTAGTGATCCTTCTGGATTATTGGAAGGTCCATAACAACTTCCTCGACACTCTTCTTCCATCACCTCACCGAACATTGTGTACACACCCATCCCACCCACTTTTTGTCTTCATCCATGTCTCCCACCACAACCTCTTCCTTTGGACTACCATCAATAAAACCATCCTCCTCCTCCATCGCTGCCTACCTCTTCCACCTCATGGCACCCTTACCACCTTTTGCCCCCATCCTACACCTCTCCTTCACTTTGTTGCCCTCCTTAAGGCCTGCACCACTACCTGCTCCCTCTCCATGTGCACCCAAGTCCATGCTCCCTCACCATCAGCAGCTTCGATGTCGACATAATCCTCCAGAATACCTTCATCTCCATGTACATTGAGTGCTCCGATCTAGCAACCGCTTGCAAGGAGCTTGATAGAATGTATATTAGAGACACCCTAATATTCCCAAACTCTCCCCCAAACACAAGATTCAAGCTTCCTTATAGGTCAATTACTACCACTTAAGTTGCAACATGACTTAAAGTTGTGGTGCAACTTCAACCACAAAGCTCCAAACAACCTTTATATTCAGCCAAAATTGCATATGGAAAAAGAAAACAAAGCAAAGAAGTTGAGCATATTGCCTATTCTAGAGTGATAATTAATAAAAATAGGGAAGTTTAGTGAGGAGGGAACAACTTCAATAGAAGGGTTAAAGAACATATAGAAGATCAGCTACACAAAGTATGCCTCTCATTCATCCTTAGGTATAATTTTGTCATATGATCTCCGATCTTTTTAATTTCCAAGCTTGGTAAAACCTCTTGAATCATTTCATGGTAAGCACGTTAAAATAGATTGTATTTAACTTTTAATTATCTCTATCTGTATAGGAGATTCTCTTTATTAATATTTGCAATCTATTGACATAGCTGAGATGGGGTTTAAAACATTGTATGGTATAGTTTGTCTTTTTTTCCTTGGAACAAGCCTATTTCTTGTTGTCCATTTTAGTAATTTATGGATACCATAAATTGCTTGAAGTTTAACAATATCAGAGTCAGTTGTTAATTCTTGCTGCTGAAAAATGAGAAGGTGCAAACTCGTGTAGCTGGTTAATTGGTACCATTAATCTTGGTTTGTCTCTTTCTCTCAATCAGATTTAAGTGGGGATATATCCTATGCTAGTTCTTAATAATAATAACTATAATAATCAAATAAAGACCCCTCTTCACAAAAGGAGAGGAAGAATTAATTCTAGAGGTGCAACCATACCGGCACTAAAGCACTAGGTTCCATATGAGTATTGCAATGAAGCATGGTTTGGCAAGAGAAGAAAAGAGCTGTTCTAGGATGGATGACGAACTAGGAAGCCCTCATACTGCAAAAATAGTTGACGGGTTTCCCATATTTTACATAAAAGAAAAGTCAATATAATTAAGACTAATTTTAGCACAAACTAGATGATCAGCTCAAGCTCAAGCATCAGCCATGCATTAGTCAGAAGATGTACATAATAGAGCGAAGGTTTTAATCTATGAAGCTACCAAATGCCATTAACCACCAAACTATAACTAACATTTGCAATCTATGAAGGTCATGCCATCTTGAGGCTCAAACACTGGAACAGCCAAGGTGGCTGCTTTAGCCCACCCTGTTTCATTCCTTCTCCAACATTAAAGGGACTGTCCCTCTCGTTTGGAAAGCTAAGGTTTATGTCTTGCGCCTGTTGCAGTCTCCATTCAAGGCCTCTTGATTTCATCCCACTTGACTCAGTTGAAGATGAGGAAAAACTCGTTCCTGACTCGGAAGTAAGAGGAGTTCCATCTCTCTTCTTCATGGTGCTTCCTATGGCCAGCGTTAGTTCTACATCACTCTCTTGTTCAATATCTAACATCATCTCTTCTTCGGCATTTACTATGTACTCTTCTGCCGGGAGTTCTAGATTAAGACGCCGATGAGATCTTCTCTGTTTTTGGTTGTTATAACTTGGTTGACATGAACCTGTCTCATTCTGTCCATTCCATCTGTGGAGATTAGCTTTAGAACTTGCACCATAATTTTGTCTCTTCAGCTTAGTATTTTTCATATCATTCATTAGTAGCTTCTGAACTGTATACAAGCGATGGAGTTCATGGACCTGATCCATTTATAAGAACAAATATTTAAGCTCTCAGACTAGGATGGAAGATGGCCAAACAGGAGAAGGGAAGAGGGAGCTCAGATGTGGAGAACCTACCTGCTGTCTGAAGGTTTCTTCATGCTTCAGGATGGCCATTTTCATTCGTTCTCTATCATAGTTCTTCAGAAACTTCTCCATCAGTCTTCTGTGCACTGTCAGAACTTCACAATTTGGTTTGGGTCTGTCTGATTAGTACTTTGCCGAATATGGATGTTGATTAGATGTCGTTGTGTTGCAATTATGCACGGTAGCTTTCAATTTTGAAATGCTGATCGAACCCTGCACATATTCGGATTCTAAGTCATCGACAATGACTGTATGGTTTTAGCACTTAATCAGATGCCTTCCGATGATTGAGAAGATTGAACTGATGGCCAAGATAACAACATAAAGAAAAGGTCAGATTCTATCTGAAATTATGAGCAGAGCAAAAAGATGGGGATAAAATTACAAAGTTATTCTGACACCTAGTAATCCACTTTCAGCAATGGTGTATTTCAATAAGATGAGTTCACAATATTCCTAATAAGGTGTCTTTTTCTTTTTGGTTATACTTCTCCAGTTTGTTGCAACAAATTCCAACTTTATAGTAGACAAACTAAATTCTATCAATGTCATCATCTGAGTAGTGCAGAGAATTTCTTCATGTTCTGGGAATCTCATTCATTCATTAAGTTGGCTGCTGGATGTCATACGTTTGGGAGGAATAAATTGTAGTAGTGCAGCATTATTTAAATTATAGATTCTATATCCGATATCCTAATAAATAGAGGAATGATCAAATAAGTATGAAATGGAGAAAAATCAAATGTCTATGATTATCAAAGTAAGCAGAATGGAGTAGCATCTTCCACTGCAAGCCAATGCCAAAGTAATTATAAGCCAACATGGAAAGGCAGTAAAGCCTGAATGTAGTGAGATGCAAACCTGTTGAAAAACTTAAGACCAAATTTAGCATTTTCAGTGAAGGCAATTTGATACAACGAAAGACTTGGTATCCAGGGTACCATATCTTTAAGATTTTGGGGATTTCCATCTTAAACTTCTCTTAGGGATTAAAATTTACATTATCAGATATATATCAGCTACTTCATGCGGTCTTGAGGAGCATACTGCCGTTAACATAAATAGCAAAATAGATCTACCAACAAATCCTGCATTGCCAACGAAGGGACAGCAAATCCATTTTCCCAATTAATGAGCTTAGCTAAATTTTTGAAGTGGTTGTTTTAGGTATTCTAAAGTAATTGGTCACATATTCTTGGCTTGTTATCTGTGATCAGTAGGGATATGGTTATATGTCGGTGGAAAAGTGGCAAGACTGCATCAATTTCTTTAAGAGTGTCTGTTTAAACAGAAGTCAGGTGAAGAATCCACCATCTTGCCAGTACAGAAAAACACATTAATTCAAATAGATTGCAAGGTTTCATTCCTTAGGTCGCATAACTGAGATCCATCATGGATGGTGAATTGTGCACATTAAGAACATATGTTCATAAAACATTACAAGAATTATTATTTACCTTGATGATAATAATACTAATAATAACATTAGTAGTAGTAATAATAATAGTAGTAGCAGTGATAAAACTGAAAAGAAATTTGAAAAATCAAATACGTTTTAAATATGGAAGATATCATAACAGAGAAGCCTCTTCCTTCTGCCTGAAGCTTAAAACTTTACAGGAAGAAAGTATTGTCCAAAGAGGACAGCTTTAAACAATACAGATTTATGTACATGCTTAAAACATCTAAAAATAAAAGACAAGTTTTCAAATCACTTCTTATATGATTAACATTCTCTGCACAAGGCTGGCTGTGAATCATCATATGGGAAGACAACAGCACAAGCCTAATAATAGAGGAATCGAAAGAGCTCATGACTGATGAAAAGAGGAGGAAGATATAAAGATATAAAGTAAGTAGGCATTCTCACCTGTAAATATCTATAATTAGATGCTATTAGCTATGAGGAGGTAGAACAAAGAGCTTCATCCATGGAGATGTCAAGTCTTCCTCATTCTCATATCCTCCCTTCAGCCAATGTTTCCCTTTGGATGAAAACAACAATCTTCTTATTCCCAATCTAGTGAGACAGGAAGGATATAAGGTTCCTCTTCCAGGCTCTCAACAGAATATTTTAGTGGGCTCTATGGGCATGCCAAACAAATCCCAGTCTCCTACCCATTTCAGTTCAAGTGCATGAGGGAAAAGATGCCCCAGACAGTGCCAATAAAGTACAGGACTAAAGTTAAAGTAGCCCTACTTATTATATGTGGTATTGGAAAATTATGGAGCACTAATCCAGATGATCTATCACATGTCCCTGGAACTCTAATGATCATTACCAGTTGTCACAGCATATATATTATTGTCTCAGTGTCTCATGTGGATTAAGATTCTGTTCTTGTACATAGAATGTGGCAGGGGGTGTAACACTTCCGCATGAGAATATCTTCTTCTAAATTTACAATGGTAACTGTATCAAAAAGGCACCTTTCTTATTACTATCAGCTTGAGAAGGGCCTATGTGTAACCAATGAGTGCACTTTTATGTTTGTACAGGAGGTTGAAAGTTTTATCAGTTCATTAAAATTCTTTCATTTAAATCTAAGCTCAGAATCACAAATGGACTTTTTAACAACCATTAAATTTGTCTTTCTGGTCGAATGTATCATCCATTAGCAGGATTTGAGGCTTCCATGATTTGTGGGTCCTTGATTGTGAGATCTGATAGAGGGTGTGAGTGGGGACTGAACCATGAACAAGGTATGGAGGCTTGTTCCTACAAGAGAAATTGGTCGGTATTTTCCTAATTGTTACAATTCTTACAATTCCACATGTTAGGTTCCTTGCAAAATGATGCATTTGTGTCTCCTTATGTTCTGAAGCTTCACCCATTTTAGAATCGCAGCGAGGTAGACTATGAACACATATGGAATCAAGAGTGCTGTCCATGATAATTTGGTTCTATGATTACTGTGCAGAATTATAAGAAGACATGGATGCAAATCAGAGAATTCAAGAAAAAGATTTTGATCTTCTACTTTTGATTTTTCTCTTTTTCTTTTTGCTCAGTTTTATATAGTAAATACACTCATGGACCGTGCACAAAAATAAATTCATTTGCAATCCCTCTCTCATTTATTTTACTTGTTTAAGGAAAAATCTCATTCTCAGTTATCAAAAGTCCTTTGAATCCTTGCCCATCAGCGAAATATCCTACCATGCAAATCTTAATTCTTCCATTTTAGTTCTTATTGAATTTTTTATCTGTCTTCAGTAAAGGCTATCCAAATTCATCATGTTACATTTCTCAAATCTAATATATATATTAGAAAGCAGAAAGTGAGAGAAGATTGGTCTGCAAATGAAGCTGTTCACGTAAGTAGTTTATTTTTTTCATTTTTTCTATGCATGCTATGTGCACTCTTCTATCTTAAAGCATCGAATGTACATATTCTATTCTTAATGAATGAAATTAAAAATTATTTATATCTATTAACTGGTGTTATTAAGATTTTCAATTATGAACATCAAGGATATGAATGGATATGTTATTCATAAATTTTTTTATAAAAATATTAAAATTTATTTATATCTATTAATTGGTATTATTAAAATTTTTATGAATATTAAAGATATGAATGGATATATTATTAAATTATTTTTATAAATATAATCAATTATATGGATATGATCTACAAACCTGCGCGCAATGCGCGAGCTTAAAAACTAGTTTAAAACAAAATCAAACATCACAATTTTATTGATCTTAACAACTTATATCCATCATCTATGATTAGATCCCAAGTACTATGTTCTCAATAAATCAATGAACTGGTGCAAGGAGAGCATGAAGGCATCCTAGTTGTCAATATACCATTTTTGATCATCATCCATCAGAAGCAAAATCCAATGGGTCCACATGTTATCTCATTTCCTCAGCAAAGGTACAATATCACAAGCAATTAACTACGCAGTAACCATCACTGAAAACAAGCAATGACACGTTACCAAAAAAAAAAAAAGGATCAAGTAATGACACATTGGTATGTGTGCATAATTGCCACAATAATACAAATCCATCCGTTTCTTTGGGAGGAGGAAAGGCCTAACTTTGTCCTTGGTGTGTACTGACAAAGTTCTCTTTAAGCGAGGCAATGGCCAGTAGATCCAATCCTATGAAAGCAATGTATGGATATAAAGTAATATGCCCTTAGAAAAGAAAAAAAGAGGAAGTTGGTCGTGGGCATCAATAGTGTTTCACATCATCACATGTTAGGAGGTCCCATGGATACTCCCCCCAGACTCAAATGCCAGAGGAAGGCCCGACATCGGTGCACGCGTTGCCGGTTAGAGAAGGCGCAGAAGTACAGGGTGATGGGACCCACGGGGCCTCTCAAAAGCTAGAGCTGTGGGCTCACCAATATATTGTAGGAGCCATAATAAGTCAATACTTGGTGTATAATTGATCAAATTATGTAATGAAGAGTGGATTTAAAAGCTCATAGCAAGGCAGAGGAGAACAGCCACCTCTCTTGGAGACTACTTTTCTCATGACTACTTTTGCTAATGACCCAGGTAGAATAAAAGGAAACAAAGGAGACTAAAGCTACTTTTGGTACCTTTACTTTAGAAACAATGTATTGATGATTAGACTTTGAGATGATCTATTGGTTGGAACCAGCTATTCTTGGCTCAACTACTTGGCATATCCCTCCTCACTCCGAAGAGTGCCAGGGTTAGAACCCTCCCAATGGCATCTTCTCCCACCTCTCAAGATAAGTCCAAAAGAAGGAACTTTGAATAGGGTTTATACTATCAACCTTTTCTTTTTGTAATAGCTCATTCACTATAGCTAATAGCAACATGTTTCGAACCCACATTATTTTTGAAGGTGATTCATTGATTATGGTTAGATGGCTGTCATTCCGATCAATCAACTATTGAGCATATTTCTCATCCATTACTATGCGATTGCTGGAGCATGGCTGCTCTTTTTTATCTTATGAGGTAACATGTATCTACGGAAAGACTAATAGTTGATTGATTGGCAATGGCAACATATGTAGCTAACTATATAAAAACTATTTTTTTTAGATTGCTTGATTGGAATTTTCTTCAAATTTTTGAATTTTTATTTTTTAATTCACATGAATATATTTTTACTAAATTGGTTTAATATATCCAATTTTACTGAAGTTCCAACATGTTTGTCACCATGGTTTATAATGGCTAATTTTTCTGATATTCTTGTTAAATATGGTGCTGACTGATAAAATGGTGATATACCTTCCAGGAGGAAGTTAAAAATGGTGATTTAAGTCAAGTGCTCATCATATTGCTGTTCTTTATCTTTATTCCAGCCGCAAATACGGGAAGACCAAATTATGAAGCATTCCATCTCATGGCAACCTTGTTTCCATAATAATTGGTTTAGGTGCACATAGTTGTGGTGGCGGGGCCCAACAATTCGAACACATGCAATCTAAGAAGGGATGACTGGATGGCACTATTTTTAAATTATGCAAGATCGTAAGTTGATAAGTTTGATTAGTGACTAATTTATATATATAGTTTATAAAGCATAAGCATCATTGTCAGACAACATGCCTATAATTCCACATGCTAAACCTCATTAAATTCAGTGCCAAGCTTTTCAAATGCACGTATATGCTATGTAATTATATCTTTAAATTTAGTATATTACATGCCCTTTATCTGTCTCTCTTGCATTGATATTATACTAGTTTGTTAGGTATATTTTTCAGAGTTAGAATTTTAAATAATATGATAACTAGATAGCATGCAATGAGGGGGCTTAGGTATGAATTCAATATTGTATAAGTAAAAAGAAGGCAATTTTGGTACCTTATTAGTTCTAAGGATATAGAAAAATGCCTAAATGTTCATATATTAGATCGTGGTCAGTACACACATAATCTCATCCTTTTTTTCATATTAAATCTTCGTTGATACATGACAAGCACCCCACGGAGCATATGTAAAAAATAAAAAAAAAGATTATTAAAATTTATTTTAGCATGCAAAACTTACAATTTTTTGGCATACCACACTCAGAATTCTGCCAATATTGCATATAAAATTTCTCCTCTTATCTATATTTGCAAATCAAACCACATAAGGTACGTTTATTTGCAAAACAATCCTTCTATAAGGCTTCTACTTGCCACAGTAATCATTGTCCCCAGTTAACCAAGAGTAAAAAATGGCTTTTCTTATCTCTGAGTATTGTAAATTAACCAGCAGTCCACTCAATAGAAAGTTCTACGATACTTCCAAAATAGTTGCTAGTATGAATTTAATACATAGCTCATGTACACTACCAGATTGTACGGCCTATAGTTCTCCCTCTTTAGCTAGTTTGCGTTGCACATGTCCTTCGCCTTGTTGCACACCTTCACCAGTGTCCCTCTCACCTTCATCACTTCCACCTCCACTTCTCTACCACCCGATATACACTAAATCTTGCCCTAATATGGCTCGGTGTTCTTTGACACAAGCAATGATCTATGCTGTTCCTTCGGTTACCATCCAGTGAGATCCACTTGCAAATCTCGTCCTGCTAGGATACAACAACCTCCAATGTCACTCCATCCCAAGCCCATCCTTTAAATTCTCATTGTAGAGCTTTAAAATGAACGTTAGTATTACCCATCTGGGCCTCATCGGTGTCCCCACAAGCTTTACTACCATCCCTTGATCACCACTTTTTGCATACAATCTTGCCCAAGTCACCACTGTTGGGCTATTTGGTCTTGGCCATGGCCAATCAAACCCAGTCAAACTCCTTCCGATCCATTGAAAACACTATCGTGTCTAGCACCTCCTGACCTAGTAGTTTTGCGTTGGTCAAAGTAGTCCCAAGATCAACTAAATTAAGGCTTACATTGCTTTGAAAGAGGGTGTGATCGAGGGGATCAATCTATAGTTAAAAAGAGTAGGCATCGATGGAGAAGAAGGACTAAGTCTCATTTTGAAATCAGAGGAGCGTTCGGTCTCGAAGGTGTTCACGAATTAGAGTTAAATCTAACTTTAGGATCATTTTGTAAATCAGTATAATCTTATCTTGATCAATTTGCAAATAAGAATAAGAAAAGCTTTGATACATAATATTAGCAAAATTCTAGATGCGATATGCAAAAAAAAATGAAAAAAAGAAAAAACTGTACAATCTATTAGTGTTCTAGTCCATAGTCCATTGAATCCACTCTCCCTGGCCACCCGGACGCCAAGCAAAACAATTGAGAAGTCCCATGGGTGGCCAGTATCGGATCCAACGTCAAGCTATTCCTCAGGCACGCCCAGTCGTCTCGGAACTCGACTCCGGCCGACACGGACCCCCCACGCCACCCACTCCTCGACCCCTCATGGCTTCTTAAAAGAATCAAACTCACGAGTCATGACCTCACAACGTAGGCTTAATGAACCCCACATTCTCACACTCTTCGCCCCTCAAATTCTTTAATCCTCCTTTAACCTTGGGTATCCAATCACCCAGAGATTTTAAAGAAATAATAATAATAACACCAATCCCAATGCCTCCCTTTTCCAATCGTGGCAACACATGGTATCTTCTCCCTAGAAGTCAGTAAGCCACGCTTACGCTGGGAGCTAAATCATTGAGAACTTTTGTTATTGCTTCTTATTGTTCATCAGTTGGTCTCAAGGGATGGAATCCTTTTGGTTGACATAGCTTTGGGATTACTCCTCCTTGGGTGGGACATGGCCTGGCTGGCCTTGGCCGTCCTTCTTGTCCATTTCTCTGGAATTAAGAAATAAAAAGCTAAAGATACAATGAACACGAACAAGGGATTAGATGCTTTGGAAAGATCTAAAGATCATGTGGCCTTGCCGTCACTCAGACATGGTTGCTTTTGGTTCATGTAAGAAAACCCCTTTGGACACTAGTTCTTGGCGCCTGCCAACGGGGATGGGATTAAACTGTGCAATGAGGAAATCTTCGTTTTATGTTAATTATATTGTGAATGTCTTATAATTATGGTTTTTTGTCGCGACTTCCTTAATCAGCTTCTTTGTTACATAATTAGCATATGATTCTGGTTCGCATAATGACGAAGAGTTTCGTGTACAATTAGATATGGGATTTATAGAATCTTGTATCGAGCTAGATCTTCGGATGAGCTAAATTTGGTCATATAATGAGGGTGAACAAGAGGAATGGAGATAGGATTATATTCTTGGAAGGCCAAACACCCAAAAAGAAAAAAAAATAATATATCATAATTATAATTTCTTAATACAATACTCATGGATAATCATCACAGGACACTGTGAACATATACCACTATCGAGACAAAAAAGATAAAAAAATTAATTTTAAAATTATATTATTTATGCCGTTTCTACCGATTCATGAAACGTCATTCTTAAAAGAATAAATAATACAGATGAAATGAAGCATAATATAATAGTTTATTATTATCAATAACCAAGGCATGGCAAAATAAAAAAATATATTAATAATAAATGATGATTTTAATGAATAGTTCTATGGTCATCATACGAACAAGAGAAACTATTATGAGTGATAAATAATAGAAGATCTTGCAATCAAAGTCCACTAGTTTAACTTTTGTATGCAGGTGTCTTTTCACCCATTAACCTGAAGCTGATTATAATTTGTCAAGACTATACCTTTGATTTCACATCAGTTTAGCTTTTTCTTTTCCTTTATTGTGAGAATTGCTCCTAAACTTGTATTCCTAAATAAGCATTTAAAATAAATAAACCATCACAAACAAACTTATTTTTCATAAATATAAATAATAATGTCATGTACCCAAAAAATAGAAATTAAGCTAACCCTCTCCTTTTATCTAACCTTACAACTACCCACACCTTGAGATTCTCACATAAATAGGTTTGCTAGCCTCATCTATGACTTCAGCTCTCAAAATTGGAGGTATCGAGCTTAGGTGAGGTGCTTCCCCTCTCTTACAAATCTATTTCAAAATTCATTCCTTTGCAAAAAGAACCAACTGACCGTCAGACCTCCTCTCCTCTCCCGTTCCTCCCTCTCTTCTCTCTTTTTTGAGTGTCCCTCCTAATCAGCCTCTCCTCCCTCTCTGCTGGCCCTTGGGATCAAGCCCTCCCCTCCGCTCTCTCTCTCTCTCTCTGTCTTCATTTCTCTTTAGTGTAAATACCTTCCCCTAGCTATGCTTAAGGAAGAATGTGAGAAATAATGACAAAGATGGGGGCAATAGAGAGCGGTGGTGGAGATGACAAGTAGAATTGGCGATGACATGAAGGCTAATATGAAGTTGGTACAGCTGCAAAGTAAATGCTGTAGAGGGCAAATCTAGCTGGATTCATTTGGGTTTTGAATTTTGAACGGAGGTATGGCTTATTGGACTCGAGAGAAATTCTTTGTGCACCGCACATGGTGCACGAACGTATACACTGCATGCGATGATTGGCTCATATACGGGATTAAAAATAAAAATTTTTTATTTTTATGCACCACGTGTGGTACATAAAATTTTTTTTTTGAACTGAATTATTATAATA
Organism: Elaeis guineensis; assembly: GCF_000442705.2. NCBI lineage: Eukaryota > Viridiplantae > Streptophyta > Magnoliopsida > Arecales > Arecaceae > Elaeis > Elaeis guineensis. The sequence goes on from NC_025994.2 coordinate 73,317,543, forward strand.
TCTGAGTTTATTTGATTTTTTTTTTTTTATTTTTCTTGATGATCAAGAGATCGTAATACTTTCTTTTATTTAAATAAATAAATTTTGGTGGCCCTTCTATTTCCTTTGCAATCAACAAGACTTAAGCTATTGGAACCCAGCAGACCCTGCCCAGAACAAGGGATATGCATCCCACTACGGGCTGTATGCCCTAAGAAAGTGGACCCATCGAAGCTGTCAACATGAACCCCATCATCACTTAGACCTCGCACGGCCAGTACTGCAAGAAGCTTCAAAAGGGGATCGGCCACTTCATCTCTGACGACGGCCTCTTTACTGACTGCCGGTCCTAGGCCCACTATCAACTCCTGGGCTAAAAGCTCCTCTGCCTTCCATCAGTTCTCATCACTGACCAGGTCTAGCCTCCCTTTCTCTCAAAATAACCAAAAAAATAAAATCACAGATCAGGTGTAGTGGCAACATCCAGCGTGATTATGCTGCCATTAATTAGTCTACTCTATTGAGAGTGGGTTTTTTGGGAAACAGCAGAGGGTTTTGAAAGCTATGGTGGTCTTGTTTGAATGAGATTTTAGAGAATGTTGTTGTTGCGAACACCCAACGAACAAGTGAGGTCACATGCAAAACAAGATTAAAAAGGTGATTCTCAAGAGTGGTCACTTGAAATTGTGCTAGAGTTCTTCTCATCTTTCAATTGTTAGTCATGCTTCGTTGGAGGGAATCATGAGGACATGCTCCCTGCCATCCTATGATACATTGCCAACAATTTGGATCAAGCTCCAAAAATTCATATTCGAGCCTTCGAATTATGGTTTCACACATGCGCACGCGCGCGCACACATATATATATATATATATGAATGGTTAACATATGAACTGGTCATGGGGCTCATGAAAAAAATAGTTTGAATGATTGAACCTTTAGGGTTCCACTTGAATGATGAATCTTCGAATTAACTCGATTCACACATTTCTTTTCTCAAAAAATGTCGGTACATAGAAATGCACTGAAAAATACTGCCAAACACTAGTAAATATATACACGTATTAAAAAATTTACAGGTGTACAATTTAAAAACAAATTACAGAGGAATATGTAAAAATCTTGCTTTTGCTCAAGTTTCTTATATGTTGACGCAACTCAAGCTCAAATTTTCTTTTTTTCTTTCTGGCTGCACTTCTTAACCTCTAAACCTTTTTTTTTTTTTTTTTCCGACCTCACTGCCAAAGCCTGCCTCAAAATGGTGTTCAATTTAAATAACAAATTTTCTATTATCCCAAAAAAAAAATCCAGAGGTTTTCAAAGTCATCCAAAACCACAAGCAAAGATAATAAAGACCAAATCTCCGCAACGAGTAAAAATTTGAGCAACCAACTGGAAGCCACTCCACGCCACTGCCACCAAACTACGTCAAAAAAGCTAGTTCTTGTCACCTTCAAACAACTACTCCTAGCATCAGTCCTTCTAAATTTCACTAACCATTTTTTCATGAACCAACTAGTCATGCTAAGACGAAGTCAGACACGAGCGAGTGGAACCTGTCCAAACTTCAAAGTCTCTCACGTTGCTCAGCTGTAGACTATTTAACACCAGATAATTAGTTCAGCCCTCCCTTTTATATTTCCCCACTCCAACATTCAAAACCCAATCTCTCCCACCTTTCTCTCATTCGTTTTCTTCTTAAATACCATCTTATGGGAAACCTTATGTTGGCCTCGCTGTTGTTCATCCTTAGCATCTGCCTCATTCCTCAGCTTGGCTCAGCTCAACTCCGGCAGAACTACTACGCCAACATCTGCCCAAATGTTGAAAGCATCGTAAGAAACGTAGTCAAGACTAAGTTCGACGAGACCTTCGTGACCGTCCCCGCGACCATTCGCCTCCTGTTCCATGACTGTTTCGTCCAGGTTTAATAATATCTTGGCAGAAAAAAAAATGGCTTGGATTCTAATCTAGAGTTTACTAAGTTTTTTTTGGTTCCTTCTCTAATTCACTGCTGCTGTTAGGGCTGTGATGCTTCAGTGTTAATTGCCTCCACTGGGAGTAACACGGCCGAGAAGGACCACCCCGATAACCTATCGCTGGCCGGAGATGGATTTGATACCGTTACCAAAGCCAAGGCGGCGGTCGACGCGGTTCAACAATGCCGGAACAGGGTGTCCTGCGCGGATATCCTCGTGATGGCCGCTCGGGATGTGATATCAATGGTTAGTCTCTCATATTCTGCATACTTAATGCACGCACAATCCGAATCCCGCACCCTTCTGCTGGGACAATGGTGTTATCGGATCCAGCAATTTTCCTTTGCCGCGTAAATATAATAAAAGAAGCAAAAAGGCTGTTGAAATTTTTTTTTTAATAAAATATTATTTTTTAAAAATAATAAAATTTATAAAAAATAATAATATGTAATATCTTAATTATTTTTTATAATAAAATATCATAAATGAGTATAGTAATAAATTTTAGATATTATTAAATATTAAAATTATAATGGTTGAGAAAAAATTATTTAAATGATATATATTTGATATGAGTGAAAAGAAAAGAGAAGATAAAAAAAAAATTTAAAAGTTAAAAAAAAAAATCTAAAAATGATATACCTAATTCAGATCGAGAATAAAGATAAGAAGAATATATAATTTTTTATTACGTTTGAATGGATTAGGTTATAAAAAATAAATTAATATGAGGTTTAAATGTAAAAGATGAATAGATAGGAAGTAGTTCTTTGTGGTACTTGCGATATACCGTACAATACGATAAATTACATGCACCATCCATCACACGGTGGACAACTGCACACGGCTACATGTGATGTACATCGTACAACCTATATCCATTCATGGTTATCCATCGTACGATAGACGGTGCACATGATGGATAGCAGAGCATCCGCACTTTAGGGACCATGAGATTGGGTGGGGCATTAAAAATAAATAGAAAAGTAATGAATAAACAGAGAGAAATAATGAGAAAGAGGAAAGAAAGGTCAATATCACGTAAGAGAGAGGTGGGATATGTAAGTCATTAAAGAGAAAGAGAATGCATGTTGTAATTATTTTTTTTCATCTTTTGATACGATCCTTCTAGAGTATAATTTTAAAAAAATTAATATAAAATTTAAATATAAGAGATGGATGTATGTGATTGGGATGAGATATTAAAAGATAAATAAAGAGAGAAGGAGAGAGAGAGGGAGAGAGATTAAAGTAATGTGAGAGAGGAAAAGAGGTAGGATATATGAGTCATTAAAAAAAGAGAATATAAGTTATAATTATTCTTTTGATATCATTTTTTTTTTATCTTTTATTTTTTTAAAATTTTATATGAGGTATAAGAATCAATTCATAAAATTAGTAAAATCAATTTTGACTTTTTCTACACACACACATATATATATATATATATATATATATATATATATATATATATATATATAATATTTTTTAATTTTTTTATGAGGTCAATTAATCTCATATTTGCTTACATGCATCCGCCAATGGGTGTTATTCATTCTGGATTTGGTGGCATGGTGCGTGAATGACGAGTTTTGATGGCTGTTTTGATGTGTGTGGAGATAGTCCGGTGGGCCATCTTTTGCGGTGGAATTGGGGAGGTTGGACGGGCTGAGCTCGACCGCGGATAGCGTGGAAGGGAGATTACCGCAACCAGAATTTGATCTGACCCAGCTTAACACCTTGTTCGCGGCGAATGGACTCACTCAGACCGATATGATAGCACTTTCAGGTATGGCAAGATGAGAACTAATTAATTCACTCATTGATGAACTTTTCCTTGTTTGTAGTCTAGAGCTAAACATTAGTAGCTCAGCGTCCTCAACATTTCCATAGGAATTCCAGTAACCTAATCATATTCGGCACATAGTACACTGGAGGAAGCTCGATATCTTTGATGACATTAAGCATCTAAATGTCAGACCATCAAAGTTAAATAGAGTGGGATGCATTCTATCTATTTCATTTCTTCCATGTTTAATATTAATATCTGACAATGTCTGACAACTACATGCATGGTAGGACTCACTCCTCCTTGTGTCTATTTATTTGAGGTAATAGGCCTTTGCAAGTCTGCTTGGACCAAGTAATAGGTCTATGAGAAGAGAGGAGGAAATTGTACTTGTGGGATAACTAAGAAAAAGAAATGAAACCAATATATGCATTATGAAAACCAAATACAGAATTAGATATGCAAGCCTGAACTTCATTCATTCCTACTAGTGAGATCTGATGGTTGTCAGATATTGGATTGTAACAAAAATTAATTTTTAGCAAATATTTACATATAATTGCGGTAGAATTTCTTTGCATGCGTTGTCGATCTCTCATAAAGTGTGATGAGCTACTAAGTGCTTATGCACACGCATGAGATTTTTGAGCCAAAAAAAACAGTACATGTTGGTGCGTGTTTGACATCCAAAAGGAGCATAGCCAATTGCAGAGTCTTGCGAGCATCATGCATGAATCTTGATTTTCCAAGTGTAACTTTCATTTTAAAAATTATGGATAATGTTTGGCTTGTTATCCATCAAATAAATTTGAAAATATAGCTTGTCTACGTTACCCACCACTCAAAGAAAATCCTTTAAGCAACATACAGGACTAAATAATAAACACTTGATGGTTTAAAAAGATATATAAACATCATTGTCTTACGTAAAGCCTTGTTGCAGCATTTCATACGAAGTCAAAACATAATGAATAATTTTATATTATTCATAATTATAAGCATGATCTAAGTTGATAGAGAATTGACCGACAATGTATATCAGATTGGAGGGATAACTAAAGATAGTAGATAACTAGGAATAATTAAAAAATAAAAATAAAAGGATTCAAGCTTGTGATCTCTAGGAAACCTGAGTAGTTATATCATGTTAACTAATCCATTGACTCCAATAATTTAAGTAGGCATAGAACAGGTCAATAACGTATATCAGGCTTAACATGTACAATGGTTCTAACCTCACATCTATCATTGCAGAATGGCTCTATCCTGTATCCATCTCAAATAGTAGTGGGACCATATAGATTTAGATGCTAGTGAGAAATGGATGGTTGGAGCATTGCTCTTCCAGTGACATGGATGATGCTTTAGTGTTCATGCTACCTCACTTAACAAGCTAAGGGTCTTGATTTGAGTCCTTTAAGGTGCATCTCCAACTCCAATGTATTGAACTTGGGCAATTTAATGCAGGAGTTTTACCTCCCATTCTTTCAATTATGACAAAGAAGCATTACTTTTCTTTAAAAAGAATCTTGTTGTATGTATAGCCAAGCCAACTCGTCCATGATGCTCATCGTTTCTCTTAAACTATACATACGAGTCTCTTTCCTTACGTTAAAATATTAAATATTTGCAGTGCATTGGACTTGGTAAAACTAGTGTAACTAAAAATGAATGGCTGCTTAAGATACGACAGTCATAATTTTATTACTTGTGAGTGGTTATTTGAGATCTTATCAAGTCAACAACTTATTTCAGGCAAACACATGTTTTTTAAAACCCCATTAGATTCAGGATGGTCGAGAAAGTTTGGCAGGATGACTGGTTCCTATTTAAGAAATTAAATAAATTATTTTAAAAAGGACCTATTTATCTCCAAAAGTAGGTATTAGTGGTGCTAATGACTTACAAAAAAAACTCTTTAAACCATTCACTTCTTACATGCATTGTCAAAATAAATATATCACCCAAAAATAATGATTAGATTGGTGAGGTCTTTCAACATCCAAATAGCAGCAACATATAAAAGCTGCCAACCTGACGACACAAATATACTAATTCTTCTTTTTTGTTTCCTCAGAAAATATGAAAATTTTCATGCTATTGATTAAAAAGAATCAATTTGTGGCTTTTTTGTTTTGCCAAAAAACCCCCCTTTCTTTTTATTTTGTTCCTCCAATTGTGCTTGCAGCCGCGCACACCGTGGGTTTCTCCCACTGCAGCAAGTTCGCCAACCGCATCTACAACTTCAGCGCGAGAAACCCAGTGGACCCCACCCTCAATAGGACCTACGCCTCCCAGCTCCAGGCCATGTGTCCCCGAATGTGGACCCCACCATAGCCATCAACATGGACCCCGTAAGCCCTCGTATCTTCGATAACCAATACTTCCTCAACCTGCAGCAGGGAACGGGCCTCTTCACCTCGGACCAGGTCCTCTTCACGGACTCCCGGTCCAGGTCCACCGTCAACTCCTGGGCCCAAAGCTCCTTCGCCTTCCAACAAGCCTTCATCACCGCCATCACCAAGCTCGGCCGAGTCGGAGTCAAGACCGGCTCTGGTGGCAACATCCGGCGGGATTGCACCGCCTTTAATTAGAAAATGTGAGTAGCCTTGTTCATAGAAATTGAATGGAAAGAGAAAGGTTTTGACAGCTTTGAGGATTTTGGTTGGTTGGTTGGATGAACTTGATAATAAGCAAGGCTACAATATTGTTATTTCACAATATAATATAATGAATTATATATATATATATATATATATATATATATATATATATATATATATATATATATATATATATATCCTCTCCATAAGTTGTTCTTTCTTTATTTTTGAAATAATTAGGTAGAAGCATCAAGGATCGTACTTTTGCATAATTAGTGGACTTGGAACTAATTCTGAGTGAGATCAATGAATTGAAACTTTTAGCTATTCACGTTTGGCCATTTCATTGCCCTAGCTTCGATTGCTTTAGTGGTCATTGAATGAGATTTTTCTGAATTGCAATCTCAGCAACCATGCTTCTATTTGATCAAAAAAAAAAAAAAAAAATGTTAAAAAGACAACCATGCTTGAATTCTATAGACCTAGAAATAACTGCACGCAAAATTAGCAACTCGGCAAGGTAGAACCGTTTTTATGTTGATCTTCCTTTATGTTTCTTTCTATCTTTTCTGTAATGTTTTAATGATGGTCATTATGGCAATCACTATAACCATCTGAAACTAGTTTAATGCCTCGTATATATACAGTTAAATGACAATTAATGATGTAAACATCCCAATGTGTATAAATCTGTTTAAACCATTCACTTGCTACATGTATTGTCAAAATATATGTAATCACCAAAAAAAAAAGATTGGACTGGTGGGATCTTTCAATATCCAAACAGCACCAACATGTCAGAGCGGACAACCTTCCTCTGGATGACACAAACGTACTAATTCTTCTCCACCCCGCCCCCCTCAAAAAATATTAAATGTTTCTTACTATTGATTAAAAAAATCAATTTGCTGGCCTGTCTGTTTTGCTACGTAAAGCCGTTTTTTTTTTAAATTTTGTTCCTTCAATTATGCTACAGCCGCGCATACCATGAGTTTCTCCCATTTTCAATTTGGTGTAGATCAATTCTTTTGGAATTCAATCCGATTATGATTTCCCTTAAAAAAAAAAAACTATTTAAATCAAACCAATATATATATATATATATATATATATATATATATATATATATATATATATATATATAAATAAATGAATGGCCATTCACTGATCGACTTATATTTTGTTCTAGTACTATTAGTTTATTACTTATATATTTAGCACATCTCATAAATTATCTATTTAGCTTATTTTATAAACTGTTCATTTAATTTATTTCATGAGCTGCCGATCTGGTATAAGTCCCATAATCAACCGTATGCTAAATCGAACAGATATTTTTTATCCGGTTTAAACTGATTGTTCTATATAGTTGGTTTGATTTCGATTTTGATTTTAAAAAATCTATTCAAACCAATTCGGTTTGGTATCGACTCCAAACCCATCCGAACCACACATCCCAATCTATAGCTTCAACGCGGGCAGGCCAATGGACCCCACCCTCAACAGGACTTGTGCCTCCCAACTGTAGCCCATGGGTCCTGCGAACATGGATCCCACCCTCGACAGGACCGACACCTCCATATTGTAGGCCGTGCCCGCTGACTGTGGGCCCCACCATAGCCATCAACATGAACCCCATCAATCCTCAGATCTTTGACAACCAGCACTTCCCCAATCTGCAGAAAGGCATGGGCCTCTTCACCTGCAACCAGGTTCTCTTCATGGACTCTCGGTCCAGGTCCACCGTCAACTCCTAGGCCCAAAGCTCCTTCACCTTCCAAACAGGCCTTCATCACCACCATCACCAAGCTCGACCGAGTCGTAGTCAAGACTGGCTCCGATGGAAATATTCGGCTAGAATGCACCACCTTGAATTAGGGAACTACGAATAGCTTTGTTCATAGAAATTGAATGGAAGGATAAAGGTTTTGACAACTATACGAGGCTTGGTTGATTGGTTGGACAAACTTGATAATAAACAAGATTACAATATTATTATTTTAAAAATAATAAAATAAATTATATAAATATAAAATATATTCCTCTCCATAGGTTATTCTTTCTTTACTTTTGAAGTGATTAGATAGAAGCATCAAGGATCGTGCTTTTGTGTAAGTAGCGGACTTGAAATGGTGCGATCGAGTGAGATCAATGAATTGAAACTTTCAGTTTTTCATGTGACCATTTCATTACCCTAGTTTCGGTTGCTCACATGGTCATTAAATGAGATGACTAAGATTTTTGCCAAACAGCAATCTTAGCAACCATGCTTCTATTTGGTTTTAAAAAAAAGAATTTAATCAAAAAACAACCATACTTCTATTTTATAGATCTAGAAACAACTGCACATTAAATTAGAAACTAGGCAAGCTAAATGTGTTTTCTATGTTGATCTTTCTTTTTCTTTCTTTCTATACTTTATAAAATGTTTTCATGATGATCATTATGGCTATCATTGTAACCACTCTGAAACTAGTTTAATGCCTCATATATATATATATATATATATATATATATATAGTTTAAATGACAACTAATGAAATAAACATTCCAATGTGTAACATATTCTTCAAAATTTATTGTGATTGAAAACCCTAGTGAGATGTTACTAGAAGTGCGAGAAATAGCACATGTTAAGGTGGAGGAAAAAATCAGCAAAGTAATAGCATTCTGATATGCCTTGTTTTTATTTATTTATTTATTTTTTGTTGATAGATCTTTTTATTTCTTTCTAGTAAATAAAAAGGAAAACACGAAACCTACTTGCAATTCAAAATGGATATCTGAGGCATCCAAAAAGGATTGTGCAACATCATAAAAGTGATACTATTAGAACTACTGTGTAAATTGTCATTATAAAAAATACTAATTAACATGTGCAAGAGGAATTATGGATATGATTGTGGAACAAGTCGGTAGAAGGCGAGCTCAACGGCCTCTTTTGCTTGCAAAGATCTTACGATACCAAAATAAGATCTTAAGAGGCAGAACAAGCCACTATTAAACAACCCCTCTTCCCCAAAAGTATTTTTCTTTCTGAAATTTTCCGTTTTATCTTCTTAAATTATATATAGTAAAATTTTTAGGTTATACATAGTAAGCGAAAAGAATTAAGTAAAAAAAAAGGCTTTTTAAAAAGTAAAAAGGTAAAACGGAGAAGAAAGGGAAGAGATCTTGGCAATTTGATCTATGTCTTGGAAGCTCAAACAAATTTAAGGCCTGAAAGAATGGACAACCAGTCAATTTTGTGCTTTTATCTTTTGAGAAAACGATGTCATGTAGTTCTCCGTCCTAGTGGCTTTGGTTTCTTTATTATTTTTTTCTTTTTTCATGACACCTACTTTTGTCTTCTTATGTGATATAACCCATTAACCAACCCTCATTGTTGACTGCAAACCTGGAGTTTTTTGAATATTGTTTTTGATAATTGAATGACAACGATATTAGTACACACACATACGTATGTGTGTGCGCGCGTGCGTACGCACACGTATGTGAACATAGACAAGTGAGAACTGAGTTGGATGCTTTGTAACATCATGTTTCGGTCCTGTTGAATCTTGTATTTAGGTTAGAAAAACAGTCCAATAATTATTATTTTGTTTTCTTAATAGATTTCTTCTTTTTGCATTTTAGGTGATGATTCTTCCTTTGCCATATAATCTGTCACGTACCAAACAGCAGCTCCCGGCTTATCTATCATCTATCACACGCTCCGCTACAAGAAATCTGATATTTTACAATAAAATTTTTTCATCATTAAAAATAAAAATTTTATTATTAAAATTATTAGTGATAAAAATTTTTATCGTTAAAAATTTATAAAAAAAATTTTATAATAAAAATTTTTAGTGACGAAAAAAAATTTATTTTACCGTCAAAATTACTCAACCACACGACAAAAAAAGTTCGTAACATTAGCGACGAAATTATTTCGTTGTAAAAACTTATATTTTTTATCACTAAAATTATGATAAAAAATATTTTTATCGACAAAAATGATATTATTCGTTATAAATTTTTATTTTTATTTTTTTTAATTTTAGTAACAAAAAATAAAATTTTGTCGTAAAATTTAGCGACGGAACTTAAATTTTGTCACAAAATTTAGCGATAAAAAATAATTTTCATCGCTAATTTAACGATAAAAAAATAATTTTGTTGCAAAATTTATGATGAAAAAAATTTCGTCACAAATTTGATGATGAAAAAAAATTTTGTTGCAAATTTAGTGATGAAAAAAAATTTTGTCGATAATTTAACGATGAAAATAAAATTTCATCATTAAATTTACGATAAAATAAATTTCATTGCTAAATTTATGATGAAAATTTTTTGTCGCAAATTTAGTGATGAAATATAAAATTTTATCGCTAAAAAAAAATAAATAAAAAAAATAAAATGTGTGATGAAAGATTTCATTTTTAGTGACGAAAATTTAGTTCATCATAATTTTAGCGATGAAAAATATTTTATCGTAATTTCTAATAAAAATTTTTGTTTTAAATAGGAGGTGAAATTTTTTTGATTATTTTTTATGATAAAATTAATATTTCATTGCTAAATTAAGTTAAGGACAAAATAAAATGCTTTTCACTATTTTTGCTATGAAAGCACTTGTTTAAATGCAAATTTTTACCGGATTAAACATATTTTATATAGAAATATATGAACACAATAAAAATATTCAAATTCTAAGTAATAATAAATTTTATAGCTATCATTATTAGATACAAAAGTATGAGTTTATATACTATTTAAAATTAAAAAAATTACAAACTATACATCATCACAGTCGTTGACCCCGTTCTCTCCTCCAGAGATTGATCCCTAGCCCAATATGTGTCGCGATGGCTGTGCAGAAGCGGCATTATGCGGCTGTAGAGGTGCTAACTCGGAGTTATCAATACTGAGCTATCTCGCCATCGCAGCCACTATCTTCTTGAGCATCTGACTGCGATTCATCTAATAAGTAATTTGATCTTGCACCATGCTCATCGATGTCCTGACTGCTTCTGGCATCAAGGTAGCATTAGACCAGTCAAACGACGAAATACAGAATTTTTTTGAGCGCATGCTGTGTCCAGACCCTAGCTACCGTCCAAGGATAGCATTCAGAATTGCATCATCTGTTATTGAACAAATAGATTGTAATTCAACATCGCTGTCAGATCCAATTTCTCTCGTCGCCCGCTCTTTTAACTGTAATATTTTTTTCTTCATAATAAACCAAATAACACCATAAATTTATTTCAAAGACTTTAAAAGTATTCAAAATATAGTACCATACTCATATGACGCTCTATAAGACATGCCTTATGACAGTGTTTGACTTATACTTTTTGGATTGAGTATTCACATTAGAATTTTAATTTTATAGAAATAAAAAAAAGATGCAGTAGACATGCATATTATATATTTCACATCATTTAAACAACTACCTCAGGTTTTAGTAACTATAAATGTACTAAATTCATTTAAAAATTATTTAAAACAGAAGAGGCTGATCATTGAACATACCGATCTTACATAAAATACATACCTAATGACAAACTCAAATAGTATAACACTGTATAAGCATCCAATTGACAATATAAACTAGTAATACTGAATTTATCTTATTTCAGCTATACAAACATCCCACTCATTAGTTCTTTTTGAAACCATATCCTTGATAATCACATGCATCATAAAATTTTGTAGACTATAAATATGGTCTTAACAAGATGAAACTTCACTAGCCAATGAAGATCAACTTCACCATCATGAGACTATAATCAACATACTGATAGAAAAATTTCCTCTCTCCATATTAACCCTTATGAATCCTACCTTTCAACACTATTCCTCCTAAGATGTAAAAATGCAAACATATAAAAAAAAAATCAAATGCAAACAGTAAGAAAGGAATCTAAATGCCTACTAAAACTACTATACTAGTTATGGAAGAAAAGTAAGAAAGACAGAAAGAAATCCTCTCTTAATCCATGAGAATGTTTTGCCATAGATAAGCATTGCAAGGGGGTATACCCACAGACCACAGTCCTCTTACATCATAGCCTCGATCCAAATACTTTCATGTTTAAACAAGCACCCTGTGGAATATCAACAGAAATAGAAGAGACAACAACTTAGCTTGGATCGCTTCAATTCCAATCCAATCTTGTCCCATTTTTCTGCCTCAGTCATCTCAAATATTGTGCCATAATCTTCTGACTCCCTCCATAAATCTCAAGGAGAGAGGGAGAGAGAGGGGTACCGAGATGGATGCGGACGGCGGCAGCTATGCAGCGACGGTGATGGTGGTGCAGCGACGGTGATGGTGGCAACCTACAAGATGGACCGCAAGAGAGTGAGAGAGCCATAGAGAGAGAGGGGCTGTACTTGAAAGATCTTGAGAGAAGGAGAAATCATGGCCCAATGGAGTCAAAAAGGGACGGTGGTGGAGGTGGAGGCGGAGCGACGTCGACGGTGGTAGCCCAAGGGAAAGCAAACAACCGTAAGAGAGGGAGAGAGAGAAAGAAAGTGAGAAAGGAAGAGGGAGAACTTGGGGAGGATGATGACGGCGGTGGCGGAGGGAGGACGACGATGAGGGATGGCTCGATTGAGCCGACATGATGGGATGGTGGCTTAGAGGGACGACATTGACCATCATCGGGGAGGGCTTGAATCAGCCGGTCGGTGGCATAGCTCGACGGAGTGAGAGAGTGAGAGAGAAAGGGGAAGAGAGAAGGAGGGCACAGTGGGACGGTGGCGTCGGTGTCTGAAGGATTTTGGGGCAAAATTTTGCCCTAAAAACCCTTCTTCCCTCCTTTCTTTTTCAACAAAAAAAACTCTTTAGCGATGAAAAATTTTTCATCGCCAAAAACAAAACATTTTCTTCATCACAAAAGAGTATTTTTTTTTACGATAAAAATTTTATTCATCGTAAATATTTAATTTTTGATGATAAAAAATTTTTTCGTCACAAAAAAATAAAAACTCTAGCAGTAAAAAAAATTATTATTAAAAATCCACTTCTAGCAACGAAAATTAACATTTCCTCATAAAAGAGTCAAATTTTTATGATGAAATTTTTTTTCATCATAAATACTTAATTTTTGACAATAAATTTTTTTTTCGTCACAAAAATATATCTATTTATGATGAAAAAATTTTTTATCACTAAAATTTCATCGTAAAAAATTAGATTTCTTATAGTGCTCCTTTGTCCATTAACTGCATCTACAAATATTTCTTTTCTATAAATACACCCTCTTTTGTATTTCCCTTCTTTTCTTCTTTTTCTTAAGGTGTCTCACTTTGTCTTAATTTTCAGTGGGAAAAAGCTCACGTCACCTTGGTAAAGAGAACAAAGGAAGTCTCAAGAATGTTATATGTGTAATTATCATTCACATAATTGATAAGTAGTCATTTTTCTCAAAATAATAATTCATAAACCATCATCAAATATACTAGGTCATAAGTAGACCTATTCAAATGTCGGGCAGCCCATCTTGCCTATCTAAGCTTCGAGTGTATTAGACAAGCCTGGACCTATTTCTTATACCCGACAGGCTAGGCTAGACTCAAGTTTACATCGATCCAGCCAAAGCTTGACCCAAGCTTGATACTTCAAAATATGTATAATATAATATATGTCATATAATATAAAATATAATATATAATATCTCTTCCTCATCTTCTTCGCCCATGGCTGGTCTCTTCCTTCTATCCTGCCTCCAAATCTATCCCCTCGACTACCGCCCAAGATGTTGGATCCACCAGCATTGGTGCCATGACAGTCCTAGTGTAGCCACCAGCTTAGAGCCACCGGCAACCACCTAGATCTCGCAGATTGGGAGGGGCTATTGGAAAAAGAGGCACAAACAATGACTCCACCCCAATGCCAACATTATTGCCATTGGATGAGGATATGGTGGGCCTCGGTCGGAAATCTAGCAATGAAGGATTAAAAGGTTGGGTGATGAGGGCTGAAGACATGGCTGATGCTCACATATGCCAAGGCAAATGGTGGCGGATGGCATCCTCAAAGTCGTCACTATTGCTATAGATGCAAGGGAGTCATCTTGAAATCCAACAGACGTCCAACAATCTGGGATCAGGAAAATATACCACAATCTAGATTCCATCGAGGGTCCGTAGCTCTTCACCTTGATTGGTGACCGGTGAACAGATCCTTGCTGCAACCATCTGGCATGATAAAGTCAAACCCCTTTGCCTTTTTAAGCCACTTCACCATCCCCTTTGATCAATTGCCCCTATTTGACATCAAAAAGGAGGAGGATGAAGATTGCAAAGCCATCACGGAGGAGGGGGAGGAAGGTCAAAGTTTGGCCCAAAAGCTCAAAGCTTGATAAGTGATAAGTGATATATTTTTATATTTATTTTAAATATTTTTGATAATTTATGATGCTAACATCTTCTAAAAAATCTAATTTCATAAATAAATTAGATTTTTTTTATAAAAATAAATAATTTTAAAAAAAATAAAATTAGAGCATATTTATGAAAAATAAATATTGATTTAATTGAGTAATTTAAGCAACAAAATAATCAAAAAATTTTTAAAAATTTAATATATATTTTTTTTCTATTTTCAGATGAAAATCGGAGCGAAAATCAAGTAAAAATATCCTAAAAAATAATTTTTATTGCCTTCGGTGCACTGTAGACCGGCCGCTCGGTCCACAGAATCAGGGGCGTGGTCCACAGAAATAGTTTGTGGTGCACGTTACGGCTCACAGGCGAGGCAGAAAGTTTTGCACGATCCAATAGCTGGCAATTGATCTGGAGGTTGATCCAACAGTTGACGTCGTTCTCGAGTTTGAATAGAAAATCAGAGCACTGATCGACGGCCTAGATTTCATTCGAGGCTCGATTTAACGGCTATCAGCATCCTCGACTATATTAAGGAGATAAAATGCACCATCTGACGGCCAAAATTCAATCTATTGTGTGATCGGTGTGGAAAATTTAGTGCAGGGGTAAAATAGTAATTTTAAAACTTTTTCAAAATTATGATTTTACAGTGAAAAAATATTAATTAATTTGATTAATTAATATAAATTTATCCTACACTAGGATCTAAATATGATATATAGCATGCATGCATTTAAATTTGAATTTCAAATTCAAACAGTAAACACTTTACTGTAATGTGTTCAGAACACAATACCTTTGTGCGGGTAGTATATCGTCGTAATTTGACCACCGTCGGGAGAGTTTGATCATCATGATGTAGCCACACAGCATGTCTGACCTCTGCGGATCGTCCACACGAAGCTCCTGGTCTGATCGACTCCTTACGAGTGCTAGTTTGTTGTAGAGCCCTCTTGACGGTCGATGCTGATCGAACTCCTTCGATCGATGTCTGTCGATTCTTCAGATGCTTCGGATCATCAACAGATGTACTTGAGAGGATGTTGAAGATCTCTCTGAGATTTTGTGGGCTCACGACACTCGTAGCTCACTTTCTCACTTCCCGAACCCCAGGCTAAAACTCTAGGAAACTCACCGAAAATCTTGCACCCACTTTTCTTCCTTCTCTTTCTTTTTCTCTTGGAAGGATATGGACTTCCTTCTCACGCACAAGAGTTCTCACGCCCCAGAATTTTTCTCCAAAAAATCTTCTTCTTGCATGCCCCACTCTTCCCCTCCTTTTATAACCACGTCAAACGTCTTATCCAAAAGAAAGGATAAAGATGAGTAATTGCACATTTGAATTCAAATCAAATTTTGAATTCAAATGGACACCAACTCATCCCTTATCCACTAAAGGCATGAGGCGTGGCTTAAATTGTGCATAGAGTGATTTCATGAGAAATCTTTTCTCATGTAATAAATGGGATATAAAAAAAGAGATAAGGTGCAAAGATTGATTGCCCATTCAAATTCAAACTTTATTTTGAATTTGAATGGCCAACCAATCATCCTTATCCATTCATTTGGTACATTAAAGTAGGACGTGGATAGGGCTTGGCATGAAGAAATAATTCATGAGAAGTTCCTTCTCATGAATTCAAATGGGTGCAATGGAAGTGAGGTGGCGCATGGAGATTGGGTCAAGGTGGTTTCATTATTTAAACCAACCTAATTGAACCAAATAAGTTAGGTCCAATTAGACTAATTTAAATCCAATTTAATTAGACTTAATTAGGCTCAATAAAATCCTAATCAAATCAGGAATTGACTAAGTCCAACCCCTGATCAAATCAGGGACCAAACCATCTCGACGATTAGGTCAACTCTTAACCTAATCGGGTCAAACCCAACTGAATCCAATTCAATTGGACTTGATCCAAAAATAATTACTCAATCAAATTAAGTTAATTAGTGATCAAATCACTAATTAAACCTCTCAAAAATACTGAGTCCAAATTCGATGGGCAATCGGGCATCAGAATTCATCGATATGTAATCCTGATCGAAAAGTCCCAACCAGTGGGACTCTTGACCCCGGTACCCATAATGTGTGGAACTCGTGATCAGAGAATCCTGATTCTCGATCACTGAGTCTCAAACATGTAGGATTCTACATCAGCCATCAGATCAGATAGGAACCTCTAATGTGTGTGACCCCGCAGGTTCGAACCTAAGCCGGTAGTACAGGAACCAATTCCTATACTAATCGAAGTGACCATCTAGCAATGGTACCCGACGTTTGGATAAGTCGAAGAGTCGCAATCGCAACACTCAGAACCTACATGAATATGGTTACTGTATAATTCATCCTTTTGACTCCTGTGTTTAGGACGACTCAGGGTGAAACTGTCAACCCTGATCAGATCATCCGAATCGTGCTCAACTCAAACAGTCCTGTGACTCCTCACAAGGACTACCCTGACTAAGATTTTGCTAAATTGAAACATCACTGTACGTAGCTCCTAAACTGGAGTGGTCAATCCCATCTTGACACACGCACCGACAAGTCAAGTACTTGACTACACCCAGCAGCCTTCCGTCACTAAATTAAAAATTCAGGTAGTCCAGTGTCTAAGTGCAGTGAGTTGTTTGCAAATCATCGTGGCAGTCTCAGGTCGGAGGGATATTTATACCCATATTCCATCGGAGCAAATCTTGACAGCAGAAATAGCTCCGGAGTCGGTCACGTTCAGTGCAGATGTACCCTTACATCTCACCTGTATGCCATATCAGTGTCTCCACACTCATTGGTTAAGAGGATAACCAACCTATATGGCACACAACGACCTATGCTTGATAAACATTATCGTCCTTGGTAACAACGTATCATTTGGTCGCGAACAGATTTAAGGACTAAACGACAAATCCTCCTTTGTCGAGTCTAAATAGTCCTAAGGACTTCACCACAACACAAGAGTTCATTAGAAGATGATAATTTATGATGAAAAATATCAAAATAATTTTTATTTATTTATAATTTATGTACATATACAAAATAAGTACAACCATCAATAGGCTGATAATTGGCTTTGGGACACTATTCCAACAATCTCCCACTTGGCCTAAAGCCAATCGGTGTAGTATCTAATACCCATTTTCGACTTGTAGTCATCGAACTTTTTCACCGTAATGGCTTTAGTAAATGGATCGGTCAGGTTCTCCTTCCATCAATCTTCTGAAGGTCAACGTCATCTCGATCCATAATTTTCCAGATGAGATGGTAGCGGCGCAGAATATGCTTCATCCGCTGGTGTGCCTTCGGTTCCCTCACCTGAGCAATGGCTCCAGAGTTGTTACAGTAGAGCAGAACTGGACCAACAAGGGAGGGTGCTACTCCGAGCTCGGTGATGAACTTCCTCAGCCACACCACTTCTTTGGCAGCATCTGATGCAGCAACATACTCCGCCTCGCAAACTGAATCCACTGTGTGCTGCTTGGAACTTTTCCAGCAGAAAGCCCCACCATTAAGGATAAAAATAAATTCCGACACACTTTTGCTGTTATCATGATCAGACTGAAAACTAGAGTCTGTAAACCCTATAAGTCTCAAGTCTGATTCACCATAAACAAGCCACTGGTCCTTAGTATTTCTTAATACTTCAGAATAATTTTAACAACCTTCCAGTGATTCTCTCCTGGATCAGATTGGTATCTACTCACTACCCCTAGTGAGTATGCCACATCTGATCGTGTACATATCATGGCGTACATGATAGATCTCACTGCCGAAGTATATGGAATCCTACCCATATGCTCTCTCTCTTGAGGTGTTGTCGGACAATCTCTCTTCGAGAGAGAAATTCCATGGCCTATCGGAAGATAGCCTTTCTTGGAATTCTCCATGCTGAACCCTCTTCAGCATAGTATCTATGTACGTAGACTGGGATAAATCAAGTAACCTTTTAGATCTATCCCTATAGATCCTCATTCCTAGGATGTAGGAAGCTTCTCCCAGATCCTTCATGGAGAACTGTGACGACAGCCAAATCTTTATTCCCTGTAATGCAGGGACATCATTCCCGATTAAGAGAATGTCATCCACATACAATACAAGAAATACTACTACTGGACCATTAGCCCACTTATAAATGCATGGCTCTTCTCCGTTCTTAACGAAGCCATACGTCTTGATCGTCCTATCAAAACGTATGTTCCAACTCCGGATGCCTGCTTAAGTCCATAAATGGACCTCTGTAGCCTGCACACCTTAGACTCATCTGTGGATGTGAATCCTTCAGGTTGTATCATATACACCTCTTCATCCAGCTCTCCATTTAGGAAAGCTGTCTTCACATCCATCTGCCAGATTTCATAGTCCAGATGGGCAGCTATCGCAAGCATAATCCGAATGGATTTGAGCATTGCCACAGGAGAAAATTCTCGTCATAGTCTATACCATAACGTTGACGATATCCCTTGGCAACCAGACGGGCTTTATAGGTTTCCACCTTTCCGTCTGCGCCCTCTTCCTCTTGAAGACCCACTTACACCCTATGGGTTTTACTCCTTCGGGTGGGTCAACCAATGTCCACACATCGTTGACCTTCATGGACTCCATTTCGGATTTCATGGCCTCTAGCCATTTCTCAGAGTCGGTCTCTGCATTGCATCCATGTAGGTGATCGGATCCTCATCATTTTCATCAAGTTCGATAGGATCATCATCCGGACCAAGAAACCATAGTATCTGTCCGGTTGACGTGGTACTCTACCAGATCGCCTTAAGGGTGCTTGAACAATGGGCTCCGGATCTGATCTAATCAAATCGGTTCAGGTTCAGCAACTTGTGTCGTTTTTCACCTGTCGAACTTCGTCAAGTTCGACCTTAGAGGCAACAGTCCCTTCACCAAGGAACTCCTTTTCCAAAAAGATTGCCTTAAGGCTGACAAACACTTTTTGCTCATCAGCTAGGTAGAAGTAATACCCTTTGGTCTCTTTTGGGTACCCTATAAAATTACACTTGTCAGACCTAGGTCCAAGCTTGTCCGTAATTAAAATTTAACATAAGCCGGACACCCCCAAACCCTAAGGTGCGAGAGTACTGGCTTACGTCCTATCCATATCTCATATGGCGTTTTGGTTACAGACTTACTCGAAACTCTATTTAGAAGGTAACAAGCCGATTCGAGCGCATATCCCCAGAGGAAGATCGGCAGACCAGCAAACCCCATCATGGATCGAACCATGTCCAACAAGGTCCGATTCCTCCTTTCAGATACACCATTATGTTGTGGTGTTCCAGGAGGAGTCCACTGAGAGAGAATCCCATTCTCCCAAGATATGTCAGAAAATCATTGGAAAGGTATTCACCTCCTCGATCAGATCGAAGAGTTTTAATACACTTTCAGTTTATTTTTCTACCTCATTTCGGAATAGTTTGAACATTTCAAACGACTCCGACTTATGCTTCATTAAATAGACATACCCATACCTCGATAGGTCGTCTGTGAAGGTTATGAAGTAGAAATATCCACCTCTTGCACTTGAGCTCATGGGTCCACATACATCAGAATGTACCAGACCCAAGAGTTCACTGGCTCGCTCACCTTTTCAGTAAAAGGTGACTTGGTCATTTTACCAAGAAGACAGGACTCACAGGTTGGAAGTGATTCACAATCACCTACTTCAAGAATTCCTTCTTGAGCCAACCTGTTTATCCTGTTCTTATTGATATGACCTAGCCTACAGTGCCAAAGGTAGACTTCTGACACATTATCTATTCTAGGCGTTTACCGGAGGTTTGAACCACATTAACAGGTTGTGATAGAAAGTAAATTCATTATTAAGTTGTCCAACAAACATTGTAACACCATTCAAAATGATATTGCAAATTTTCTTTTATTAAAAATTGATAACCGTTCATGGCCAAAAGGCCTACAGAAATAATATTTAATAAAAAGCTTGGACAATAGTGACATTCACTCAGAATTATTTCGAGAATTGATTACAAGGTTCATGATTCCTAATGCTAGAACTGAACTTTGCTTCCATCTCCAACGTTCAGGAACTCTCGCCTTCATCAAATCTCCTACTGACCTGCAGACCCTGCATCGAATTGCAAATATGATAAGGGCTTCCGGTATCCAATACCCAGGCAGTAGTATCACAAATGAAAAAGTTGCAAGGTGTTATCATATAAGTACCTTGCTTCTTCTTCGGCCTGTTCGGGTCCAGGGAGGCAATGTATAGAGGACAGTTCCTCTTCCAGTGCCCCTGCTTCTTGCAAAAGAAGCACTGCCTGGCTCTGGTCGGGCTTGCGCTTCTTGGTCTGACCCTGTGCAGACATCCCAGCATGCAGCTGCACCTTCTTATTCTTCTTCTTCTTGTTCTTCTTCTTCCCTTTCTTAAAGGGTCGACGACCAGAAGAAGACCCTCCCACAACATTCACCGACTCCTTATGGAGCTGGTGATCCTTCTCAAAGTTCTGCAGCAACCCCAACAAGCCGTGGTAGTTCACTGCAGGCTTTGTCATCCGAAAATGAGTAAGGAAGGGAGGAAGGACTTGGGCAATGAATTAAGGATCGCATCCTTACCGAGCTGCTCGTGCAGGAAAGCCCAGTTTACTTAGGCGCTCAATCATTTCGATCATGTACAGTACATGATCAGTGACTGAGGCTCCATCCCTCATCCGAGCATTGAAAATGGCACAACTAGTTTTGTGCCTTTCAACATCGTCAGGCGTGCCAAAGGAGTCGTTCAACATTTGAAGCATCTCCTGTGGCTGGGCATTCTCGAACCCGGCTGAACTCATCATTCATTGCCAGCATATAATGCACCGAACGGTGGTGCGTCGTTGAGCCACTTCTGATAAGTGTCTCGGACCGTCCCTCTAACGTTCGGGCTGGCTCCTCAGGTGCCGGATCCGTTACTACATAAAGGATCCGCTCATGCTCAAGGATGATTTTTAATTTTCGATACCAGCTATCGAAATTAGGTCCCATGAGCTTGTCATTATCTAATAATGACCGGGGACAGGGTAGTGGCCATAGCTGCATAAAGAAAAACCAGACCTCTATTAGTACATAAATTATAAATACTAAAGACTTGGACTTTAGTCTAAAGTTTCTCCAGTATTTTTACGAACTGGTAGCCTCAACCTCCAATTCGAGAATTACTTTAATTCCTTAGTGGGTACTAGAATCCACACAGACTACACACGAGCCCAACTTTGGTTGGTCAACCCATGTGCATCTATGGGTAGGTTCATAACCAGTTGTTTCTCTAAACAACTTCTAGTAATTGATTTTGCCCCAGAACCTAATCAGTAGGCTTTGGCCTCCACTGAAAAGATCTGGTTAGGTCCAACCATTAACATGATTTGATTTGGTGAATCGGACCAATAAATGATCAGGCCCGACTTTGGCCGGCCAACCTGACCACCATCAGAAAGACTCAAACCAAATTATCATATTATGAATGATAATTCCATTAGTCAATAAGCACCAGGCCTTTGGGCCTCCAATGATTATTAAACTAATGGACTCATTATCACTCACTTAATGGGAGGCTATGACTTAGTTATCAATATAACTTAATCATTTTTAGGGACCTAATAATTTTTGAGATTTTATTAAAGGATAGATGAGAAAAAATATCCAGCCAATTTCAATCCTCCCACTGACTTCACCAAGTCAGATTAAAAAAGATTTAATTAAAGCTGGCATTAGGAGCACCTAAATCAGTCAAACTGATTTACCTAATGACATGGGTGAGCCCTAATCACCAAGTGATCTAATCAAAACCTAATTCACCAGGTTGGCCAGGTAAGTGAGATCAGTGTGGGGATAAGCCATTAACTCGTCAGAGATCGAATCACTGCGAGTAGCTCCCGCTTAAAAACCACTGGTCAAACTGCCAAACTTACCTTAGACACCAACCGGTTCATTAGTTTTAATTTGATCAACTTAGTAAATAGGGTTCCACCGCGTAGCCATGAATTAAGTCCATCTTGGTCTAGTTAAAGACATGGACCCATTCAACTACAACTATTGGAGTTGAGTCTAGAGTATCCTTGACCTAATCTAATTCAACTTTTGATTAGATTTGACCAATTACTCTAATTTAGTCCATTTCTTTAAGCTAACCTTAGGTCTAACCCAATTATGGACCTAATCCATCTAACCCATTGACCCACAAGTTTATGCAATTGTCTTAGGTCTTAATTCACAATTCTAGACCTACTAGACAACACTTAATTCTTTTAATTAAGTATTTGGGCTGATGGGTCAGGGTTTGGCATTTCGAAAATAATTTTCAAATTTGAAAGGTTTTATTTTCTGTTCACCAAATATGTTGACTCATTTCACAAATAGATCAGCACATTTCATAAATAGCAATCCTATTGCTAATTACATAACAGAAAATAACTCAATCAAAATAAATCATGAATATTCTTTAGATCTAATCTAACACATTCATGATAAATTTCACAATTGAACCTTTACAATTAATTCCTTTCGCTGCTTCATCTGCATGGGATATAATTGCAGCGGCACCCCTACCGCCATAGGAGACCCCATCGAATGGGAGGAGAGGGCCTTTAAACCCTACTTTTCTCCTATGACCGGACGGCCATGGCAACCAACCCAATTCGATTACTTGCTACTTGGATCAAGTATATCTAAATATACCAATTTCAAATTTTTAAATTTCAAATTT